>NW_013678920.1:6181-9257 GCF_000517525.1 Limulus polyphemus | reverse complement strand
CTTGCTGCTTAAGATAAAAGTATCCAATAACGAGTTATTTATACCAACAGATATTTTATTGTAACAGGATGTAACCTCGACTTGCTGCTTAAGATAAAATTATCCAATAACGAGTTAATTATACCAACTGATATTGTATTGTAACAGGATGTAACTTGACTTGCTGCTTAAGATAAAAGTATCCAATAACGAGTTAATTATACCAACTGCTGTTTTATTGTAACAGGATGTAACTTGACTTGCTGGTTAAGATAAAAGTATCCAATAACGAGTTAATTATACCAACATATATTTTATTGTAGCAGGATGTAACTCGCTCTTAACGATACTATTATTATTACTCATAGTTATAAGCTCAACAGCTCAGAGTACAACGAAGCAGGCACGTAACAGTTGAGTTGGTATTTCAGAATGCCTCAAGTATGGGCCGCGAGTCAACATCAGAAGTTATCGATTTAATGTAACGATTCCCGACCTTTTATTAAAGATTTGTGACCGATTACGGTCTATGGAAGAAAACATTTCAAAGCGGAAAAGCCAATTTCTCACTTCCCACACCCACTTTCTGCAAACGAATCCACGAAAGAAATGTGACGACATCGTATAAACGTATACTATTAGCTAGCAGTCGGGGTAGCTGTGTTTAATTGTGAAATGAAAATCACAGATCCTTCTGCTCAGTCGAAGCTTCCTCCCCTGATCGACAGCGCAGGTTGAACGACCCAGCCAGAACGCGGAAGGTGCATCATTTCTTTCCTCCTCTCGGTCAAGGCTAGAACGTGAGCTACAAGTCCCGAACTAGGTAACATATTGTCCAAGTTAGAGGACAAGGAGCTGCCTCGAGCCAACTTCTGGAAAACTGGTTACATAATAATAATTTTCAAGAACGCCTCTCATTGAGTTCACGGCCAATCGTAGACGTTCAGCAATTTTTCGAAGTAGTCATGTTTCTGCTCTTTGCTCGTTAGTATCATTATTATTTAGGATCGCTTTCGAAGAAGAAGGGTCTTTCCAAGCAGAATTATAGTAAATTGAAGGTAAGAATCTCAGAAGTTTAACTTTGAATTTATTGATACTTTTTAACACTAAGTCAGCCATCTTCAAAAACAACAACAGCTGATGTTGAATGAGACAATTTTTGTATTTGAAGCTAATCTGTATATTAAAACACGTAACTTAAGGTAGTAGCTGTGTGTAACCGTTATATACCTTTCACCATTAACATTTAGCGCCATAAAATATCAAAAAATATTTTCAACTTCGTAGGAAATATTTTATGTGTTTATAAATTTTTCTTGCGATCTTCATATTTTTTTATTTAGTTTTGGACGAGGAATGTGACAGGAGTTGTTACACATTAGGTTTTAGTTTCTTTATTGGCACCACTAAATTCAGCACGAAACTTACCATTTGACTCCTCCAACCAGATTCTTAAAATGGAAAAATTCTGTATAATAATGTAACTTATTTATATAAATTTTGAACAAAATGACCATCGATATAATGTATTCAAGTTGTGCTTTGTCTCCTTTAGGGGCAAAAAATTGGGGTTTGATCCCCATGGGGGACACGGTACTGATGATCTATTTGCACTAAAATCAAAATTTACAGAAAAGTTCAGCAGTACATACCAATCAACAAAATAAATTTGTTTATGGTAAAGCCACTAAGATTACCTGGTGCCGTTCCTTTAAAATACTGACAGCGAGTCAAGAGTACCCTACCGCCGACGATAATAGAATGTAATATTTGGTAGAGTCGAAAGGACTCGAACCAGGCTTACACCCGCTAATTCCAGAGCTTTGCTAAAGACTTTCAAAGAGCCAACAAAATAAATATATAAGCACTTAAGATTTCCAGGTGGCGTCGTATGCACGTTATTTTTTGCGTATTCCTTCTTGAAAAGATATCGACAGTAAAAGACTAATTTTTCAAGTAAAATAAATTTCATTGTAGTCCTGTTTTACCTGTTAATCTTTCTTAAAGAAAATGGGAGGGAGGGGGAGAGATCGTGTCCTTGTACGTTACACTATAGTAGCATCTTACCAATTAAAATGTCTTTAATGGAGGATTGTATTATGATTAATTCTAATATTTATTTTAAATCTATCTTTATCCCTCTGTTGTAAAATATTGTGAAAGAAACGTTTTCTTTGAATTTCCTAATTATATAGTGTTTTCGTGAAACATATTTTAGTAAGTTATAAATGGATACGTTACCTAGAGCTTATCATTGGTCAATAATAACACGATTTATTTTGACTGTTGCCTGGAGCATTGAACTATAAAATTGAAATATTTGTATAAGTTAATCGACGAAGGTAAATTTGTATGTTATAATGTGAAATAGATGTAGGTTAAAAATATCATTAGCTCTAACTACGTATTGGACTGTGAACTACTAATTTTCCCGAAAGGGGGCCTCAGGCCATCTGGAGGGGGTCACCTGCTTTAACCACTCGCACCCCTACACATTAATGTGTTATCTGTTCCTTAGTCAGTGGACACTAAAATGCCGTCACATGAAGGACATCAGTAAAACGTGCGCATGCTGTGAATCGTGAGAAGAATTGTGCACTCTGTGGGCTACAACACAGCGTGACACATAAACTATTAAAGCAAGAAATAATAAAATATTTGTTATTCTTAATTTTGGTTTTATTTACTCTTGAAATAGAACACTTTTGGGGATTCGGGGAAAGTACATCTAGTAATTAGATCTGTTTTCTTTTTGAACTATAACGACTACCCTAATAACTAGAAGTAATAACGACTACCCTAATAACTAGAAGTAATAACGACTACCCTAATAACTAGAACTAATAACGAATATCCTAATAACTAGAACTAATAACGACTACCCTAATAACTAGAACTAATAACGACTACCCTAACAACTAGAACTAATAACGACTACCCTAATAACTAGAACTAATAACGACTATCCTAATAACTAGAAGTAATAACGACTACCCTAATAACTAGAAGTAATAACGACTACCCTAATAACTAGAAGTAATAACGACTACCCTAATAACTAGAAGTAATAACGACTTACCCTAATAACTAGAACTAA
>NW_013678920.1:0-5181 GCF_000517525.1 Limulus polyphemus | reverse complement strand
ACTAAAATATACGTCACTGAAAGTAAAGAAACAAACGTATGAAATGGTTGTATTCTTTCATCTGTGTGTGTGGGTTATAATTGTGACAGTCAACGAAGGACGCTGCTGTCTGATTACCCCCTCTTAAGAACGTTTACGTGCATTTAATTGGCTCAGTAAAAATATTTAGAATTTTGGATGTTTTTTTTTAAATTGATTCTCTGTTATAACCATTATGTTACAGGAAATCATGCCACCAGCTACACTAGTGATCGTCAGTGTGTGTGCCTTAGTCTGCGCATGTTCCAAAGCTGACAGTTCTGTGGTGAAACGGGAAGATAATCAAAGTAATGCCAGTTCGACCCGACGACAAGTTAGCTCTAGTAATCCATCCAAGGGTAACCTGTACTATTACTACTATCCCGTCCAGGAGAAGAAGAGACAGTCTGTAGGAGATTACGAAACTTCTGCCTCCAATTATAACCCTGTCAGTGCTCCTTACGACTCCAATTTAGGAGAGAACCTTGGAGCTTCTTCGGTATACCAGGGAGCAGCAAGTAACCAAAATGCCGCGTTATATGGAGGTCAGGGCGCGGGATTTGGTGGTGTAAACGGCTTCACAGGCGGTGATTTCGGAGGTGTCGGCGCTGCCAGCGATATAAGCCAGGTTAACCCTGGGGGTTACGGTGGCTTAGCAGCGCCGACTGGAGGCTATGGAGTTAACAGTGTTCCAGCTCAAACAGCCGCAGGAGTCTACGGACTCGGAACACCGAGCGGAATTAGTCAGTTGACTGCTGCAGGCTATGGCGGCGGCGGTCTGGGGGTTGCAGGAGGTCCGGGTTTAAATCAGTTTGTGCCAGGAGGTTACGGGACTGGTTTTACACAGGCAGGTGGTTATGGAGGCAACGGAGCAGGTAGTGGATATGGCCAGTTCGGGGTTCCAGGAGGATTCGGTGGTTATGGACAAGGCAATTACGGTGGACATGGTGACCTACGGCCTTCTGCTAGCTCCGCTATAGGATCATTTAGTGCAGAACCCCAATCAGCTCTTGGCTGGGGCTCATTGATAATGCCCATATTAGCTCTGGCTGGTCTAGGACTCCTTTTGCCTTCGGTATCATCATCTCTTACCAGTAGCAGCCGTCGAAAACGTGATACACAAGAGAAAATGGACGTTTTCAGTGGATACCGCAATAAACTGGAGAAATACTACGCCATCTATCGGTCAGCAGTGGAAAACGAGCAATGTCTTAATCGAGTTATTTGTGAACTGGGTAACTCAATGAGTAATGACAAAATTGAAATAATTAGGTAAGAATTTTATGTTTCTGAATTTCATGATAAAATAGTTAATAAATTTGTAAAATCAAACTTCAAAGTCCCTGCATTAACAAGGAAACTAAACTATCTAAAACCGGATCTTAGAATTGTAAAGCATATCCGTTTTTAAACCGGAAGTTGTGTTATAAACATTGTTTGCAAGGGTTAACAATTTTAATAAGATTCTCAGACTATATTTGATTACATTGGTAGTTTATAACAATTGCGTAAGTATGAAAGTATGGAACCATTAAAGCAAACTGTGTATATCAAAGTGAGGATAATTAGTGACCAATTATTTTTTTAAGTAGCTAAGTTTTATTCTAGGTAACTTATAATAATTTAGCTGCAATGCCAGTTAATTATTGAGGATTTGTTTGTTTAATTGTTAAACACAGAGTTATACAATTTACTCTATGTAAGGTGTCCGCGACAGGTATCGAACTCCGCATTTTATTGTTATAAGCCCTTAAGCTAACCGCTTGGCCACCTGGGGAGAACTATTACTGATAAAAGATACATTTTGTGAAAGCAGGAGTTTTGGGGAAAATAGTTCCCAACTCAAGTGATAGTATTTTGTGTTCATATCTAAATAATTAGTTGCTATTAGCTTTTACCCACCAAATTAGAAGTATGAAATACAAACAGATAAATTTTCTACTACTTCTATATATGATACTAGTTAAATACATTATACTTTTAATATTCTGTAAGTTACTTCGTTAATATTATACAGGCTTGGAATCTTTATTTAATGCGGATTTATATCACTAGATGGAAGCGTAACTACATCGAAAACTTTCTGCGTCAGTATGGCTAAGCGGTAGAATTCGGAGTTTGCCCTGTTATCGTCAAGAATTAGAGGGCGCGTTTTGAGGCAGTGAATAAAGAGTTGATTAAAAGGTGTGAAAAAGTATATATTTGACCAAATAGCTAAAGGTTTCTCACTAGTTAGTTACGTTTCAGCATTTACAAAGAAATCAGTGGATTTTATTTTATTTAAAAAGAGCACGAATTATAAGCCACACGAAAAAACGTTTTTTTTTCAAAGTTGGTTAAAACGTGATGTTTTTCTTTGTGGCCTGTTAGTTAGGACACTCAACTCGCAATTTGCAGGTCGCAAGTTCGAATCCCGTCACCTAACATGCTCTTTCAGCCGTAGGGGTGTTATAATGTAACGGTGAATCCCACTTTTCGTTGATAAACAAGTAGCCCAAGAGTTGGCGGTGGGGGGTAAATTCCCTCACTTTAAAATTTGAGACAGCTAGCGCAGATAACATTTTAGTATCTCTGCGCGAAATTCATCAAACAATCAAACACTTATTTCATTTCAAAATTAGGGACGACTAGTGCAGCTAGCCTTTGCGTAAAACTAAATAAAAAATGAAATATTTATATGAGCTAACTTACCCGCAGGATGACCTTCGAGGTTACATGATTTTAAACTGAATGGACTCTATTAACCACAGCTCAGCACGCTAATCATTAGGCCAACCTGTGAACAAATTTAATATTAATTTTCACTCGTGTTAAAGAACGTAATGTTTAACGATAAAGCATTAAGCCTAGATATTTTTATCTTTTGATGTTGTTGTAAGTTTATCAGATTTTACAGAAATATCATCTATATATATATATTTTTTTTGTAGTAATTTAGAAAAATTCATGCCTGAGAAGATAAAGAACAAAATGGAAATTTTCGTGACTGGTGCTTCGTCAACAAAAGTGAACAAATGTTACAAGTACAAATGTTAAGTTGGGTTTACAATCAGACTCGTTTAAGATGGGGACTCGTTACGACAGTGACATCAATCTGTAAAACGATTTCCGAAAAAGCATCCTCCGGTGATTGAATTCAGAAAACAGCTGGGACGCCAGAAGTGGTTTGCAACAGACAAAACAATTAAATCACTGTCTAGCACGTTTTTAGTCGTCGCGCCACCTGTTGGACAGTTCAAGTACAACACTGACATGGTAACAGGGTTGTTCACCTCGATTGTTACTCTCATTAACAATATTTTTCTTTTAGATTTTCTTTGGTTAATGTAGAATACTCAACTAGAGAATATCCTGTATATACTGATTATATTTCTAGCACATATGCACGTATTATTTTAAAAAATTACAACAAGAACGAAACAATGGCTCGTTCCAGTTTTTGAATGATATTTATCTAATTAACAATCTCGGTTTTTATTCGTGAATTAAATGATGTTCAACTTTAGTCCCTACAGTCACATGATTTATTATAGGAAGCATATTTGAAGGTTTTATTCGAACCGCGTTATTAATTTAATAGAACGAGAACTATGTAAGACAAACAACCGCGGTTTGCGGTATAACGGAGGCCGAATTGTGTCTTTGACTAGTGGCTCCGTTAATACATCTCGAGCACAGCAGCAAGTCTGAAGGCTTATAACGCTATAAACCGGGTTTTGCTACCCTTAGTGGGCACTGTACAGATAGCTCATGGTGTAGTTTTGCTTATTTACTAATAAACATTTCGACATGGGTAAAGTTCGTGGCACGTGTAATCGATCACCACCCACGTGCGTGTGAACATCTTCGGAGTAGACGTCGCAGTTGAGTTGGTTATTGGGACACGCAATGTCTGAAAGACAAAGACCTACAACTAAACCAACAGTCTTACTTATGTTCTATTAAATTAAGATATCGGCTCAGTAACTTATGTATTATTACTTTTTTATCGTATGGTTTAAAGTATAAAGACAATAGTAATCAAATTAGAATAAATATAAACGTTTAAGAACTCGGATTTTAAACAATGTAAAATGAGAGCGAATGAATTTGGTTCGATTCCCGCGTTGGAAAAATGACAGATAGGCTATTGTGCACTTTTGACCTTAACTAAGTGACCAAACTGTCTTGAATATCCTGATAAGATACCCCCCCCCCCCGTGGCTTGGCGGTAAGTCCTACAATTCGAGTTAACATACCTGCTATGGACAGAGGACAAAACGTTTTTTATTATTATTTGGGTTATCTAATAATATAGTGCATGGCCGGTCCATGTTAATTTACAGGTTAATTCGTAAGCATGGTATGCAACATTTCATACGTTTGTTTCTTTACTTTCAGTGACGTATATTTTAGTATACAACCATTTCATACGTTTGTGTCTTTACTTTCAGTGACGTATATTTTAGTATACAACCATTTCATTTACTTTCAATGACGTATATTTTAGTGCAATATGTCAGTTAGCATACTGAGTTGCCCTATGAAGGTCCAAGGGATCCTGTCGCAACCCTATGAAGGTCCAAGGGATCCTGTCTTAGAACGAATAACGACTACCCTAATAACTAGAAGTAATAACGACTACCCTAATAACTAGAACTAATAACGACTACCCTAATAACTAGAAGTAATAACGACTATTCTGATAACTAGAAGTGATGACGACTATCCTGATAACTAGAACTAATAATGAATATCCTAATAACTAGAACTAATAACGAATATCCTGATAACTAGAACTAATAACGAATATCCTGATAACTAGACTAATGACGACTATCCTAATGTGGATAAACTAACATAATCACATAACAACTAGTACATTTTTGAGTTTATTAAGTAGTTGTGAACAAGATGCTGGTTTGAAAACAACTGGTCTTGGGTTAATTAATGTATTCTATTCATACCCTTTTCTTTATTAGGATAGTCGTTTAATAACGACTACCCTAATAACTAGAACTAATCTTCTAGTTATTAGGGTAGTCGTTATTACTACTAGTTATTAGGGTAGTCGTTATTACTACTAGTTATTGGGGTAGTCGTTATTAGTTCTAGTTATTAGGGTAGTCGTTATTAGTTCTAGTTATTAGGGTAGTCGTTATTAGTTCTAGTTATTAGGGTAGT
>NW_013678919.1:3330-8523 GCF_000517525.1 Limulus polyphemus | reverse complement strand
CTAGCTACTCCTGGTTGATACATTAATCCTAAGTTTGTTACTAGATACTCCTGACTGATACATTAATCCTAAGTTTGTTACTAGATACTCCTGACTGATACATTAATCCTAAGTTTGTTACTAGATACTCTGACTGATGTATTAATCCTAAGTTTGTTACTAGCCACTCCTGGCTGATGTATTAATACTAAGTTTGTTACTAGATACTCCTGACTGATACATTAATTTTAAATTTGCTACTAGCTACTCTGACTGATGTATTAATCCTAAGTTTGTTACTAGCCACTCCTGGCTGATGTATTAATACTAAGTTTGTTACTAACCACTCCTGACTGATGTATTAATATTAAGTTTGTTATTAGCTACTCCTGACTGATGTATTAATACTAAGTTTGTTACCTGCTACTCCTGACTGATACATTAATCCTAAGTTTGTTACTAGATACTCCTGACTGATACATTAATTTTGAATTTGCTACTAGCTAATCTGACCATTAATCCTAAGTTTGTTATTAGCTACTCCTGACTGATGTATTAATCCTAAGTTTGTTACTAGATACTCCTGACTGATACATTAATTTTAAATTTGCTACTAGCTACTCTGACTGATGTATTAATCCTAAGTTTGTTACCAGCCACTCCTGACTGATGTATTAATATTAAGTTTGTTACTAACTACTCCTGACTGATGTATTAATACTAAGTTTGTTACTAACGGGTTTTAATTGTTTTATAATTCTGAGGAAAGAGATCTAGCACAGTACAGATGTTGTTTCATGATCAGACTATCGCCATCATTGGACAAATCATTATTAGTATTATTAGTAAACTAAATCATTAGTTATATTAATGAAGGTGTTTCATTAATGAAATAATTAGTATAGTTAGTCACAAGATTATTCCTGGAAACTTGTGCAGAATCCTGACTAAATAAATACCGTTACAAACAAAAACATTTTTTGTTTTACAAAACAAAGATTATATGATATTCTAATTGTTGAATACACGAGAAAATGTCGTTGTTTGTAACTGTATTTATTTATTTCATAAACTTTATTGTATCCTTCTTTTTGATGTACGTAATTGTATAATCATTAGGATATCTTTATACGATAACAGTGAAAACAAAATCGGTAAAACGTTTTATTAGGGATTAACTATTTAATGGATTTATACATGTTTTACTTATCGATATCTAACAGCAACTAAGCCTATATTAAATAGCCTCGTTCTCATGGATCAATATAATCTAAGTGTACTAAGCGTGATCAGCTGCAGACAGAGAACAAACATACATACATACGTAATATTCAGTAGAGCTAAAAACCTACATTTTAGTATTTTTTTGACGCCATCGTTTTAGTATTGATCAGTGAGAGAAGACTCCATGTTTTGTAGAGTCCAGAACCACCGAAAACTAAACCTTTCTCGAACAGCTGTTGTTTAAGTGGATTTTGTTTGTTTGATGCCAAGCGATTAAAACAACTTAAGTTAAATCCTCGGTATGAAGGGATTAATAAAACACATTAACAATTTCTAAACAGTGTATTATGTTCAAGAACACGTAAAGTAACACTAAACACATTTACTTAGGTTTTGCTATAAAAGATTACATTATTTTTACACCAAAAACACAAACATTTGTTACAGAAAATATGTAAACGATGAAAAGACAATAGAATCATTTAGCATATTATTTCCTTATATTGTTTGTAATATTATTTCCACTTCGTAACATTGTTTCAGAAAATATGTATACGATGAAAAGACAATAGAATCATTTAGCATATTATTTCCTTATATTGTTTGTAATATTATTTCCACTTGGTAACATTGTTTCAGAAAATTGTTCTGTCACATTATTTTAGTACAATATTTCGTTTGATTGTGTCAGCACATTTTTGGTGTTGTAAAAATTATTACATCTCTCAAGTACTTGATTTACACGAAATTATATATCGCTAAACTATTTGATTTACACAAACTTATATATATCGCTAAACTGATTGATTTACACAAAATTATTTAGTTTTGTAAACTGAGCGAGGCTTTAACAGGTTTCTTACTACTCAGAAATGTCAAGAAAGATGAAGAGGAAGACAATTGTTGGATTATATAAACATCACCAGAAGAAGACAAAAACAATCCTGTAAGTTCTAACATGGGAAGTTGTAAGGATGGATGTGGAAGTTCTAGAAGGAACAGAATATAATCCTTTAAGGACTAACAAGGGAAGTTGTAAGGATGGATGTGGAAGATCTAGAAGGAACAAAATATAATCCTGTAAAGATAATATAATCCTTTAAGGACTAACAAGAGAAGTTGTAAGGATGGCTATAGAAGATCTAGAAGTAACAGAATATAATCCTGTAAGTAGTAACAAGGGAAGTTGTAAGGATGGATGTGGAAGATCTAGAAGAACAAAATATAATCCTGTAAAGACTAACAAGGGAAGTTGTAAGGATGGATGTGGAAGATCTAGAAGTAACAGAATATAATCCTGTAAAGACTAACAAGGGAAGTTGTAAGGATGGATGTGGAATATCTAGAAGTAACAGAATATAATCCTGTAAAGACTAACAAGGGAAGTTGTAAGGATAGATGTGGAAGATCTAGAAGTAACATAATATAATCCTGTAAAGACTAACAAGGGAAGTTGTAAGGATGGCTATAGAAGATCTAGAAGGAACAGAATATAATCCTGTAAAGACTAACAAGGGAAGTTGTAAGGATGGATGTGGAAGATCTAGAAGTAACATAATATAATCCTGTAAAGACTAACAAGGGAAGTTGTAAGGATGGCTATAGAAGATCTAGAAGTAACAGAATATAATCCTGTAAGTAGTAACAAGGGATGTTGTAAGGATGGATGTGGAAGATCTAGAAGTAACAGAATATAATCCTGTAAAGACTAACAAGGGAAGTTGAAAGGATAGATGTGGAAGATCTAGAAGTAACAGAATATAATCATGTAAAGACTAACAAGGGAAGTTGTAAGGATGGATGTGGAAGTTCTAGAAGGAACATAATATAATCTTGTAAAGACTAACAAGGGAAGTTGTAAGGATGGCTATAGAAGATCTAGAAGGAACAGAATATAATCGTGTAAAGACTAACAAGGGAAGTTGAAAGGATAGAGGTGGAAGATCTAGAAGTAACATAATATAATCCTGTAAAGACTAACAAGGGAAGTTGTAAGGATAGATGTGGAAGATCTAGAAGTAACATAATATAATCCTGTAAATACTAACAAGGGAAGTTGTAAGGATGGCTATAGAAGATCTAGAAGTAACAGAATATAATCCTGTAAGTAGTAACAAGGGATGTTGTAAGGATGGATGTGGAAGATCTAGAAGTAACAGAATATAATCCTGTAAGGGCTAAAAAGGGAAGTTGTTAGGATGGCTATAGAAGATCTAGAAGAAACAGAATATAATCCTGTAAAGACTAACAAGGGAAGTTGTAAGGATGGATGTGGAAGATCAAGAAGTAACATAAAATAATCCTGTAAGGACTAACAAGAGAAGTTGTAAGGATG
The DNA here is from genome assembly GCF_000517525.1 of Limulus polyphemus. NCBI lineage: Eukaryota > Metazoa > Arthropoda > Merostomata > Xiphosura > Limulidae > Limulus > Limulus polyphemus. The sequence continues at coordinate 4,985 of NW_013678919.1, read as the reverse complement.
GCTATAGAAGATCTAGAAGGAACAGAATATAATCCTGTAAAGACTAACATGGGAAGTTGTAAGGATGGATGTGGAAGATCTAGAAGGAACAGAATATAATCCTGTAAAGACTAACAAGGGAAGTTGTAAGGATAGATGTGGAAGATCTAGAAGTAACAGAATATAATCCTGTAAAGACTAACAATGGAATTTGTAAGGATGGATGTGGAAGATCAAGAAGTAACATAATATAATCCTGTAAAGACTAACAAGGGAAGTTGTAAGGATAGATGTGGAAGATCTAGAAGTAACAGAATATAATCCTGTAAAGACTAACAAGGGAAGTTGTAAGGATAGATGTGGAAGATCAAGAAGTAACATAATATAATCCTGTAAAGACTGTAAGGTTGAATATAGGTTATTGGAGATGATCAGTGTATACAAAGGTTGTTTTAAATAAGATCCATGAGAAAGAGGGCTTTTCAAGAATGTGTGGGATGGATAAGTTGAGTTGTTGTTTTTTAATTTAACAGCTACTGGAACTTCCAGAAGAAAATAAATATATCTGTAAGTTGAAGAGTAGAACTAGTCCACAGAAGAAGAATATCGTCAAGCAGAGGTTCTGTTAACCATAATTTGGGAATGAATTTTGCAATGATGACATGGGAAAGAGAAAAAAACATACAAATATAATTATATATCTGTACTCATCTAAGACTTCTCTTTTATATCTAATTCTGAGTAAGAAAAAGATAAAAATGAACTTCTAATGTATATAATATGAAAGTAATTAAAAATTAATTAAAAGATTGAAGTTTCACCTACTCTCTGAAAGTATTCAAAGCAAGGTTTTAGTTTTAAAGAATACGTAAATTCATAAAAACTTATAGTACTTCTGAGGAAAGTTAAAATATTCCCTATTTAAAACAGAACATAGTTAATTTTTCAAATTAAAAACGCGCTATTCGTAAACCACATATGGTAAAGATATATAAGAAAACCAATGATTAGAGCTTTTCATTAGAGGCTTAACACACGTTTAATGTTTGAAAGGATTATTATACACGTGTAGCAGATATTTAGAGTAATAAAGTCTATATCAGACATTACGTAGTCCTGTAGCATCGTTTGCTAATCTCTCTTCAGCTGGACCGAGTAGAGGTTTTATAATTACAGAAAGTCTGACAGTTTAGAACTTAAAATTTCAGCTATATAAGCATAAATAATATGTATAAATTAATTGTAAAAATATAAAATTCTACACTACATGAGTTCAAGAGTGGAACTTTATCTTGGGGTATTGTAAAATAAAGACCTGCCTGCTGGTTTCTGTAGATTGTATAATAAAGATCTGCCTGCTGGTTTATCTACATTATAAAATAAAGACCTGTCTGCTGGTTTATCTACATTATAAAATAAAGACCTGTCTGCTGGTTTATCTACATTATAAAATAAAGACCTGTCTGCTGGTTTATCTACATTGTAAAATAAAGACCTGTCTACTGGTTTAAGTAGATTGTAAAATAAAGACCTGCCTGCTGGTTTATCTACATTATAAAATAAAGACCTGTCTACTGGTTTCTGTAGATTGTAAAATAAAGACCTGCCTGCTGGTTTCTGTAGATTGTAAAATAAAGACCTGCCTGCTGGTTTCTGTAGATTGTAAAATAAAGACC
>NW_013678919.1:0-3066 GCF_000517525.1 Limulus polyphemus | reverse complement strand
TTGGTATACTTGTGTTATCAACAGTAGACAGACAGTGTTGGTATACTTGTGTTATCAACAGTAGACAGACAGTGTTGGTAGGCCTGTGTTATCAATAGTAGACAGACAGTGTTGGTAGGCCTGTATTATCAACAGCAGACAGACAGTGTTGGTATACTTGTGTTATCAACAGTAGACAGACAGTGTTGGTATACTTGTGTTATCAACAGTAGACAGACATTGTTGGTATACTTGTGTTATCAACAGTAGACTGACAGTGTTGGTAGGCCTGTGTTATCAACAGTAGACAGACACTGTTGATATACTTGTGTTATCAACAGTAGGCAGACAGTATTGGTAGGCCTGTATTATCAACAGTATACAGACAGTGTTGACAGACCTGTGTTATCAACAGTAGACAGACAGTGTTGGTATACTTGTGTTATCAACAGTAGACAGATAGTGTTGGTATACTTGTGTTATCAACAGTAGACAGACAGTGTTGGTATACTTGTGTTATCAACAGTAGACAGACAGTATTGTAGACCTGTGTTATCAACAGTAGACAGACAGTGTTGATAGACAGTGTTGATACACTTGTGGTATCAACAGTAGACAGACGGTGTTGGTAGGCCTGTATTATCAACAGTGTACAGACAGTGTTGATAGACCTGTGTTATCAAAAGTAGACAGACAGTGTTGATAGACCTGTGTTATCAAAAGTAGACAGACAGTATTGTAGGCCTGTGTTATCAATAGTAGACAGACAGTGTTGATAGGCCTGTGTTATCAATAGTTGGCAGACAGTGTTGATAGACCTATGTTATCAACAGTAGACATACTGTGTTGATATACTTGTGTTATCAACAGTAGACAGATAGTGTTGGTAGACATGTATTATCAACAGTATACAGACAGTGTTGATAGACCTGTGTTATCAACAGTAGACAGATAGTGTTGATAGACCTGTGTTATCAAAAGTAGACAGACAGTATTGTAGACCTGTGCTATCAACAGTAGACAAACTGTGTTGGTAGACCTGTGTTATCAACAGTAGACTATTCTATGTTATCATCACCAGACCAATAGATTAGACCATTGTTTCATGGAAGGTTAGAAGGGGAAACAGCCATTAATTAATGTTAATGCTAACCACAACAGTCACTTATATTACTATTAACTACAATAGTCACGAATATTAACCACAACAGCCATTAATTAATGTTAATGCTAACCACAACAGTCACTTATGTTACTATTAACTACAATAGTCACCAATATTAACCACAATAGCCATTAATTAATGTTAATGCTGACTGTGGTTAGCATTAACATTAATTAATGGCTGTTGTGGTTAGCATTAACATTAATTAATGGCTGTTGTGGTTACCCTGAAGTACAAGTACAGAATCAGGACTGATGAACCTGACCTATCATCCCTGAAGTGCAAGTACAGAATCAGGACTGATGAACCTGACCTATCATCCAGAAGTACAAGTACAGAATCAGGACTGATGAACCTGACCTAAGGCTAAAGCTGGTGAGCATTACATCCAAACTCACAGAAATTTCCTCATAAAAACAGATGCATTAAAACGTGAAAAGGCAAAGCTCTGGTTAATAGTAACATAATTGACTGTTGTTAGCATTAACATTAATTAATGGCTGTTGTGGTTAATATTGGTGACTATTGTAGTTAATAGTAACATAAGTGACTGTTGTTGTTAGCATTAACATTAATTAATGGCAGTTGTGGTTAATATTGGTGACTATTGTAGTTAATAGTAACATAAGTGACTATTGTGGTTAGCATTAACATTAATTAATGGCTGTTGTGGTTAATATTGGTGAATATTATAGTTAATAGTAACATAAGTGACTGTTGTGGTTAGCATTAACATTAATTAATGGCTGTTGTGGTTAATATTAGTGACTGTTGTAGTTGATAGTAACATGAGTGACTGTTGTGGTTAGCATTAACATTAATTAATGGCTGTTGTGGTTAATATTGGTGACTATTGTAGTTAATAGTAACATAAGTGACTGTTTTGGTTAATATTAACATTATTGACTGTTGTGGTTAGCACTAACATTAATTAATGGCTGTTGTGGTTAGCATTAACAATAATTAATGGCTGTTGTGGTTAATATTGGTGAATATTGTAGTTAATAGTAACATAAGATGATAGGTCAGGTTCATCAGTCCTGATTCTGTACTTGTACTTCTGGATGATAGGTCAGGTTCATCAGTCCTGATTCTGTACTTGTACTTCTGGATGATAGGTCAGGTTCATCAGTCCTTCTGATTCTGTACTTGTTCTTCTGGATGATAGGTCAGGTTCATCAGTCCTTCTGATTCTGTACTTGTTCTTCTGGATGATAGGTCAGGTTCATCAGTCCTTCTGATTCTGTACTTGTACTTCAAGGATAAAACCCAACACAGTTAGTGCCAGAACATGAATTGCAAACTCTTCAGTTCTCTGAAACCAAAACTCTAATAACAGATTTTTAAACTCGCAGGAATGTTCCATCAAGAAATCTTCTTCTTTCTTTATTTTACAATCTACAGAAACCAGCAGACAGGTCTTTATTTCATAATGTAGATAAACCAGCAGACAGGTCTTTATTTCATAATTTACAGAAACCAGTAGACAGGTCTTTATTTTACAATCTACAGAAACCAGCAGGCAGGTCTTTATTATACAATCTACAGAAACCAGCAGACAGGTCTTTATTTTACAATCTACAGAAACCAGCAGGCAGGTCTTTATTTTACAATCTACAGAAACCAGTAGACAGATCTTTATTTTACAATTTACAGAAACCAGTAGACAGGTCTTTATTTTACAATTTACAGAAACCAGTAGACAGGTCTTTATTTTACAATCTACAGAAACCAGTAGGCAGGTCTTTATTTTACAATTTACAGAAACCAGTAGACAGGTCTTTATTTTACAATCTACAGAAACCAGCAGGCAGGTCTTTATTTTATAATGTAGATAAACCAGCAGGCAGGTCTTTATTTTACAATCTACAGAAACCAGCAGGCAGGTCTTTATTATACAATCTATAGAAACCAGCAGACAG
>NW_013678918.1:1597-9202 GCF_000517525.1 Limulus polyphemus | reverse complement strand
AACATCCTACAGGGAGTTCATAAGATGGCTTCGCTAGATCAAAATGGTATTTCAGGAACACAGATGGAATATGAACATCCTACAGGGAGTTCATAAGATGGCTTCGCTAGATCAAAATGGTATTTCAGGAACACAGATGGAATATGAACATCCTACAGGGAGTTCATAAGATGGCTTCGCTAGATCAAAATGGTATTTCAGGAACACAGATGGAATATGGACATCCTACAGGGAGTTCATAAGATGGCTTCGCTAAATCTCCCCCTCACACACACGCAGATAAGGCTTAAAGAATTAATAGGTAAGTTAAGACTGCAATTCAAGACACTATGAAAGTTCTTAACACGTGTTTTTGGCACAGGTAGCGCTGCAGAATTGCAGATAAAGAAACTAAATGGGTCACTTAACAACTGTACAGTTGCAATTGTCAATATAACAGCACTTGAGAAGATTGATGATGGTTACGTTGAAAGCCTTTTCTGACCTTAAATAAATAAGTGCACTTTCGAAAACGAGATGGCGTCACCGTATAATTACTATAACCTTTAACCTGCCACACACTCGTGGCCTCTTTAGGTCTATTACATGAGTGTCTTGTTCAAAGTATTTTAATGGCCTCTTTAGGCCTTTTCCACGAGTGTCTTGTTCAAAGTATTTTATTGGGATTCAAACAAGTTTCTTATTCTTTACCTATAATCTTGATATTTCTCATAGATCGCAGTATTCTAGCCCTTACGTCAGTGTAACTGACAACGAAAGTGTAAGAACGTACGCCACCTTGAAACGTAAGAACGTACATGACTTTAAATACAAGCGTTTAATGTAAAAAGTGATTCGAAGCTGTTATTCGATAAAACTCATTTAGAAATTTATCATTGGTTTCAAAGTATTTAATTCCTTTACACAAATACCCATGAATTGTGTTACGAACCATCTTAATTAATAAGCATATAGGACCCGGCAAGGCCAGATGGTTAGGGAAATCGACTCGCAATCTGAGGGTCGCGGGTTCGAATCCCCATCACACTAAATATCCTCGCCCTTTCAGCCGTGGGGGCGTTATAAAGTAACGGTCAATCCCACTATTCGTTGGCAAAAGAGTAGCCCAAGAGTTGGCGGTGGGTGGTGATGACTAGCTGCCTTCCCTCTAGTCTTTCTCTGCTAAATTAGGGACGGCTAGCGCAGATAGCTCTCGAGTAGCTTGGTGCGAAATTCAAAAACAAACCAAACCAATAAGCATAAGACCACAGGAGTTATGGTGATGAAGAAAGATGACCTTATAGTTTCATTTATTGACAGAAGAGGTTAAATTAGAATCTATAGCCAGAGACAGTTCTCTTCAACTTTTAATATATAAAACCTGCAGAATTATTTAGCCAACTATTAACTATTCTTGTGGAAGGGTCATTCGCTGTATAATACAATATAATATAACCAGATACACGACATTTACATTTATCACCGGTAACCTTGACAACTCAACTAATGAAGATTTGTGATTACTAAAGGGCACAGGTCCTAAATGTCCCCCCCCCCAATCCGGTGTCTCAACGGTAAGTCGCTAAAATTAGGGTTTCGATACCTGCGGTGGGCAGAGCATACAGATATCTCATTGTGTAGCTTTGTGCTTAATAAAAAAACAAACCAAAAACCTACGCTGTAGTTAATTGAAATCGCACGAAGTATGAATAATTGGTAAACTAGTGAATATTTTATAAAAATGGAGGGAAAAAAAGAGAACTTTAAAGTAATACTATTTCATAAAATGGAGAAATAATCCATAAGAGAAATTACTGAGTTTTACGTTTCTTTACGTAATAGATACGTCATCACTCCTACCGATAAAACAGCTGACAATTTTGTTTAAGTATCATACCGAAACGCTCTATCGTTGTATTAGGTTTTCTTGTCTTTTGTGCAATATATTCTAATGTTAAGCCTAAATTACTTTGGATTTAAAACTAAATACGACGTCATGAAAATACAGGTTAATTGCCGGTGATAAATACTAAGACAAAGGATTTGTTGTTTAATAGGTAATGATCTTAAATATATTAAAGAGAATTGAAATAAATACTGTAGTATTCACAAAGGGAAAACTGTTAGTTTTTATTCTTTGGTTAAAGTTAATTCATCAACAGTTTTGTTTCTTTTTTGTTAAACACAAAGCTACACAATGAGCTATTATGAGTATCGAAACCCGGTTTTTAAAGTTTACAGATTTACATCGCTTTGCTTTAAAAGAAAGCGAACAAAATTACCGCTGAGCCACTGGGATGGGGGTAGGGGAGAGCATTTATTAACAGTTTTGTATAACTTGTTTATTAAATATATAATTTGATTATTTTATAGTTTTTTATCGTTTATCGTGTGTAGCAATGTTAGTTTGTTATATGAATTTAGGACGAACCTAAATCTCCTGAGCTGGCCGAACCTTGGGATTATGACCGAAAACATCGCTTATAGCGAGAGAACTCAAATGATAAATCAATACACCCCAAACATTATAACTAAGAACAGTACTCTAGTATCGATATAATCAATACTGGCTTAATATTTAGTTCTGATTTATGTGTATAATCTGCTTTGATAACAAGTTATTTATATTTTAAACATTTTTTATGGACCATATTTTACTGAATTATAACGAATATTTCAAGTATTGTGGTACTTAAGAAAAGAAGGATATTTATAAGGGTTAAAGAGTAGGTAAACAGCAACTCCAACATAATGTTGTTGGAAAGGGTTCAGTAATTATACTTTCAATTAAACCTTTGGTGAAAAGAAAAGATATCTGTGATATAATCATTAAACAGTTGGTCCACTGTATAATATCGAATAATAAATTAGAATCAAAACCACAACATATTTCACACACCTAAGTTAATTTAGCTTACTATGTGGTGAGTTAAAAAAAAAAACCTAAAAATTGTTATAAAACGTTCCACAGTTATGACACATACACACGCGTCTCGTTGATGCGAATTTGGTTTCAAAAACGGATCCTACATTACAAGTACAGCCTGCTTTGCTACCGAATACACTCTCAACAATGCATGTAGCAACGATGGAAACGTTACCGTGGTAACGGGTTTGTTATAACAAGTCCTTATACGTGGAATTCGGTAAGGAATAAATAGGTTTTGAACACAAAAATCGATGTGTGCTTACTTTCTTTACAAAACATTTTACGAATCTTAATACCCCTACCCCACGCTCGCCTAGTACCAGCACGTACACGGGAACAATCACTAGTACCAGCACGTACACGGGAACAAGCAATTGTATTTTTAATATCATAAACTTTATAAATTACTGGTTGTCATGGCAGCAGTTACCTTTCTTCAGAACGCCCGTTGTTGAATACACGGGTGCTGTGCTTCGAAATGTAAATAAAGCTTAAACGACATACCACTAGATGGCACTGTAGTCTCTTCCATGGCAGATGTTTGTTTGTTTGGCGTTAAACGGAAAGCTACGTAATGGGCTATCTGTGCTGAGCCCATTACGAGTATCGATACCCGGATTTTAGCGATGTGAACCCTCAGACTTACCGCTGAGCTACTGGGAAAGGGGCAGATGTAAAAAAAGTGTTATCACAGATTTTCAGGTAGCACATTATTAAGCCTTCAGAAGTGGTGAGTTATTTTGGTTCAGAAACGACACCTGAATTATAGTTTTGAAAAGCTGTATTTCCTGTTTTACTATTTACAGAAATATTTCGTAAAAAAAAGAAACGGTTTCAGTCGCTGCTTAGTTATTCCACATTTGTAGAAGCCCCTCCCCCCAGTGGCACAGCGGTATGTCTGCGGACTTATAACGCTAGAATGCGGGTTTCGATACCCGTGGTGGGTAGAGCACAGATAGCCCATTGTGTAGCTTTGTGCTTAAATACAAACAAAACAAAACAAAAAACATTTATAGTAAATTTTCACATTCCGGGTTTCGAACAATCTATGTAGATATTGAATACATCTAAGTTTCAATTCTTTAATATTAGAACAGTTGAAATAAAATATTGTAGTAAACGATCATTAGAGGCGCTGATTTCAATAAAAACGTATGACATTTCTAAGTTAAGAAAATAGTGTGGTAAATGATCACTAGAGGCGCTGACTTCATGAAGAACATATTATATTTCAAAGGTCTCCAATGGTACGTAGCTTTAGTCAATCTTGGTAGTTTATTAAGTTGCCCGGGCGTTGTCTGGTGGTTAGCGTACCGGACTGTGAATCCGAGGATGCATGGTTCGAATCGTGTTGCCGAAAAACTGCACTCTACATTTTAAAGCCGTGGCAGTCAAATTTAACAATTTAGTCTACATCTGGTCAACAGTAATTATTGCCAACTCTTGGGCTACTCTTGTCTGACCGAATATTTCTTGATAGACTAGAGGGAAGGCATCTTGTTAGCAGTAATTATCACCAACTCTCGGGCTACTCTTGTCCAGTAATCATGGACAACTCTTGGGCTACTCTTGTCTGACCGAATATTTCTTGATAGACTAGAGGGAAGTAGACCAGATGCCTTCCATCTAGTCTGTCAATTTACCAATTCGGTCAGACAAGAGTAGCCCAAAAGTTTGCAATAATTACTGTTGACCAGATGTCTTCCCTCTAGTCTATCAATTTAACAATTCGGTCAGACAAGAGTAGCCCAAAAGTTTGCAATAATTACTGTTGACCAGATGTCTTCCCTCTAGTCTATCAATTTAACAATTCGGTCAGACAAGAGTAGCCCAAGAGTTGGCAATAATTACTGTTGACCAGATGTATTCCCTCTAGTCTATCAATTCAACAATTCGATCAGACAAGAGTAGCCCAACAGTTGTCCATGATTACTGTTGACCAGATGCCTTCCCTCTAGTCTATCAGTTAAAAATCAAGAATGGTTTACATAGATAACCTTTGGGTAACTTTGCGTGAATATCCAAAACAAACAGTTTATATTACAGTAGAAGTTCTGTCTTCACTTTAGGTAGATACTACTTTAACACAATTGGGCTAGTCGGTATTACTGGCACGGCTACTGGGATCATAAGGTTTAATTTTTTCATAACCAGAAATAAATTTAAAAAAAAAACATTTTTGCATTTCTGATTTAACGTTATCTCTTAATTTGCCAGTAGAAGATCCCATTTCTTTCTTAAAGAGTTTGTTTGTTTTAGAGCAAAGCCACATTGGACTATCTGCTGTGTCCACCGCGAGGAATCAAACCCTGGATTTTAGCATTTTAAATCTGTAAAACTTGTGCTTTTCCACCAGGGGACATCTTAAAAAAAAAGCATAACATATGTTTCCTATTGGAAACGACTTGAGGACAAGTAATGCCAAGAGTTAAGGATATAAATCCTTCACAACTCATTTCTCCCCTATGAGACTGTCACGTCAGGTTGTTAAAGTGGGTGATATCGAGATACCAATTAAATATATTTAACGTGAAAGTTCACTTACTATAACGTGTTAATAACTGGAATTCACACATTTAGTAATATCTTAGAAACGCTTGTATGCTTGAACGCAAAGTTTCAAATTTATCTCACATTAAGTGTTTGTTTGTTTGTTTTGAATTTTGCGCAAAGCTACACGAGGGCCATCTACGCTAGCCGTCCCTAATTTAGCAGTTTAAGACTAGAAGGAAGGCAGCTAGTCATCACCACCAACCGCCAACTCTTGGGCTACTCTTTTACCAGCGAATAGTGGGAAAGGGCGAGCATGTTTGGTGGGACGGGGATTCGAACCCGTGATCCTCAGATTGCGAGTCGAGCGCCCTAAATCTCACATTAAAGGGACGGGCTCAAATTTGTGGAAGGTGATTGAACAATTAAGTGATGTTTTATCCTCCACCCCTATTCTCCAGCTGCTGCGGATTGCTTATGTTACCATTACCGACCACAAAAAAGACGAACGAATTAGAAGGGAACATCTCATAAGATTTCCCATAATGCCTCAAATGAAGAACACTTTGCTCAACCTTGTGTTCGCCTCTTTAGGTATTTTGCGAATATTTTGTAATTGCCAAAGAAAAGTAACCGGAAAACATTGAAATTTTATTCCAATAATGAGAACGTGCTAGAAAGATACATCTGGTTATACATGTACATCAGTTTGAACCAGCGCCATCTTTACTTATCCCGTTGAGATTTCACCCAGTTCTTGAAAGCTTCAATGGGTTCTTCATTCACTTCCTTATAGTCTGGAATTTCCTGTTTCACTTTAGAAATCCAAGCAGTAAGATTTGGGTAGCTACTGAAATCGTAGTCCAATACCTACAGAAAAAAAATGGAACGAAGTTAAGGAGAGATTCCACAGAGGCTGAAAAGTAAATTTATTTGATTATTTTAGAGCACAAAGCTACACAATGGGCTAACTGTTCTGTGCCCATCATTTTTAGCGTTATAAGTCTTCAGGCTGAGCCACTGGTGGGCGAAACAGTAAGATTTAGACATCACTCGAGAAAAATCTAAACAAATAAACATTTTTCTGAAAGTCTTTAAGTCTTACATAATTATTTTTACGTTTCCACGACAAGTAACAAACTCGTGAAATCAGCCTAAATCTTAAAGTACACGAACTTATCATTCGTTTACTAAACGTTTCCATGGCAACGCATCCACTTATAACTACCGTGACCGTTGAAGATATAAAAATCATTATCTGAAACATTAACACGTTTTGGAAAGTTTAAATATTTGTACACCGCGACCTGTGGCGCTGTCGTTGAAAACGTCATCTACCACTTACTTGCATCATTGAGAGAGACGCCATGATGGAAATGTCAGCCAGTGTTAGTTGATCTCCAGCTATGTAGGAAGATTTCTCCAGATATTTCTCCAGGTGGCCCAAAGCAGTTTTGTAATTATTTTCTTTTTCTGGGTCTGGAGCTTGCCCATGGAAAACTTGGGGGTACTGTAGCAAGAAAAACATTAAACACGCCTTAACCATGGAAACCTTCTTGGGGGTTACATAACAAGAGAAAACGTTAAACAATCCGTAACCTTGGAAACATTGTGAGTAATGTATCAATAAAATGCGAGACTTTCCACGGTTATTCATTCACAACTGTATTTTCTGGATCCAAAACTTCATCTATTTTAAAATATTTACACTTTCATCGTCTGTTTATGTCCTACGTTAATTATTCATTGCAATCACGCTTTATAAGCATCTTAAGTAAATATCGTCATGATGATTGTGTTCCTTCACTGTTGATAGATATTTAAAGAAATTATAGTTTTTTTTCAGTAAGTTTTTATTATTTTCTAAAATATTTGTCTATTTATACGACGTGTCGATTTCTGGTGTGATCGTCGTCAAGGCTTAAAATATGACACTAAAAGGTAAATTATAACAAAATATTTGTCTATTTGTACGACGTGTCGATTTCTGGTGTGATCGTCGTCAAGGCTTAAAATATGACACTAAAAGGTAAGATTATAACAAAGTATTTGTCTATTTGTTCGACGTATCGATTTCTGGTGTGATCGTCGTCAAGGCTTAAAATATGACACTAAAAGGTAGATTATAACAATGTACGACGTATCGATTTCTGGTGTGATCGTCGTCAAGGCTTAAAATATGACACTAAAAGGTAGATTATAACAAT
>NW_013678918.1:0-655 GCF_000517525.1 Limulus polyphemus | reverse complement strand
AACAAAATATTTGTCTATTTGTACGATATATCGATTTCTGGTGTGATCGTCGTCAAGGCTTAAAATATGACACTAAAAGGTAAATTATAACAAAATATTTGTCTATTTGTACGACGTATTGATTTCTGGTGTGATCGTCGTCAAGGCTTAAAATATGACACTAAAAGGTAGATTATAACAATGTACGACGTATCGATTTCTGGTGTGATCGTCGTCAAGGCTTAAAATATGACACTAAAAGGTAGATTATAACAAAATATTTGTCTATTTGTACGACGTATCGATTTGTGGTGTGATCGTCGTCAAGGCTTAAAATATGACACTAAAAGGTAGATTATAACAATGTACGACGTATTGATTTCTGGTGTGATCGTCGTCAAGGCTTAAAATATGACACTAAAAGGTAGATTATAACAACTTGTTTTTCTATTTTAAATTATGATATATAATTATATTTTTACACGAAGTGTTGTAGAGGGGTTGAAGCAGACTGGAGCTACATTCCTGTACAGTTCTCTGTGTGTGTGTGTGTGTGATTAGAGCAGAATAGAGCTACATTCCTGTACAGTTCTCTGTGTGTGTGTGATTAGAGCAGACTGGAGCTACATTCCTGTACAGTTCTCTGTGTGTGTGTGTGATTAGAGCTGTGTGTGTG
>NW_013678917.1:8240-9889 GCF_000517525.1 Limulus polyphemus | reverse complement strand
TGCTGAGAGATCGGTTTGTAGACGCCTTGGACAGTCCACAACTAAAGGTACAACTGAAGCAAGCACATCCCTCTACTAAGCAGAATGCAATGTTTTTAATAGATATACTATGGTTTTTTTGAGTTGCAATGATGAAAAACATGGGACGACTTTTTATTGTGTTCTGTCAATCTAGTTTCCAATTTTCTTCCTGTTTCTCTGATGTAGAATTCTGGGCAGTTATTGCATGTTATTTTGTAAATGACGTTGGTATTGTGTGACTCCAAATACTTTTTGTTTAGTAACGATTTTAATTTAGGGCCGGGCTTTTGTGAGAATTTGACGTTGACAGGAAATTTGTGTTTAATATTACTGTTACTATTATCTGTTATTTCTTATTTTCAGGCATTTTGAATCAACTGTGAATAAGGTTTGTTTATCATAATACCTGAAAACTCTGACTTCACTTTTTTTGAAAAATGAAATGGTCTTTCATTTTACTCCCGATCAACAATCAAATATATTTTCTTGAATTATGAATAACACGAATGGATTGAAATATTTAATTAAATTATCTCAAAGCTGATGTTTGGATGATATTCACCATCAAGTGCGAGCGAACTTAAAAACGTCTGCTGATTCCATGAACCTATGTAATGATAAGAGATCTACTGAAGTCAGCTTTGTATCAGGAGATAAGGTGTGGTTGTATAATCCCAGGAAGACCAAAGGGAAGTCTCCTAAGTTGTCTTCTCCATGGGAAGGCCCATATGACATAGTGGATCATTTCTCAGACGTGACTTTATGAATAAAATGTGGTCGGCGAGGTAAGCCAAAGGTGGTGCATACCAACAGGCTTTGATGTTATCATGGTCCAGGTCTTCTCAGTTGGAACGAAGTGAACAATGGAAAAAATGATGCTGCTGAAGACGTGTTACCTGAAAAAGCCACTGTCGAAGAAGAAACTCTACCCGGTTTTGAGAAGGGAAACAGTGAAATCCTTGATGAAGTTACTACCACTGATGTGACTGTTTCCGATAATAGGACATTTCCTGATGGAGCAGATGAACCCCATGTGAAGTAGAAACCAACGAGATGGAGACCAGTACGGAAGAAGATACATCCCGTAAAATTAAGAGACTTTATTGAATTTTAATTTTGTGTTTGTAAATTCTGTACATTTTACTTAAGTTATTGCTAATTATCTATTAGTTTAATGTAAATGGCTATTGTTCGGGACGAACAATACTAAGAAAGGGGCAGTGTTATGACAGCGGAAGTCACGTGACGCTGGAAGCATGTGTGCTGGAGTTTCTAGAAGGATCATGACTGTTCCTAGCAACACTAGTCTTTTCTAGGCGCCTCCCAGTGGTACAGCGGTATGTCTGCGGATTTACAACGCTAGAAACCGCGTTTGGATACCCGTGGTGGGCAGAGCACAGATAGCCCATTGTGTAGCTTTGTGCTTAATTCCAAACAAACAAATCTTTTCTAGGCGCCCTCTATTTTAGTATATAAGCCCGGCAAATAAAGCGGAGATAATAATTGGAGATAGAGACAGATAATTGAGACAAGTGAGCAGTAGTAACTGTAAGTAAAGTGCGTGAATCATTGTGAATTATAGCGTGTGTTTAAGTTAAAGTGACTGTGGAAATTAAGTGTATTGCAAA
>NW_013678917.1:3882-7543 GCF_000517525.1 Limulus polyphemus | reverse complement strand
GTATAACTTACAACATACCTCATAAATACAAGATACATAATTTGATGACTTTTGTGGTAAAAATTCTAATGTATATAATATTTAGAGGTATGGAATATAAAATGCAATTAGTCATTTTGTAAAACACAAGTGTTTATTTGTTTAATGTATTAGTACTGTTACGTCTCCGTTTGTTAATTGATAAAACTGGTTTATTCTTTCCAAATATAACTCTGCAATACACTTAATCTCAATACTCGCGCTAAAACAAACGCTAATCAACGAACGTCAACAATACTTCTAACTGCAGTTCAATTACTCGCTATCTATACACACATTACCTTCCCCTCTTATATATATCCGCCTACCCTATATCTAGTAAGAACTAGAACATTCGCCAAAGTACAGGATAATTCAAGAAAGGAGAGAGCGTGAGAATCACATGATCTCGATGACGCAACACTATGTTATTTGACATGTACATCTTTCTTTATGAGTTCCTATCATCATTTGTTCCTACCTTGGGATTCTTCTTCATCCAGAGTTTTTTCACCTTCTACCCTGACAGGATGAGTCTGTCAGCTCTTCCATTTGGAGTGTTCTACCCCAGATATTAATGCTCATGGGCTCTTTCACATTTCATTGAATAAGATTCTTCACCTAGTGCTCTTGTGTTTTACTTTCACTGACCCTTGGACGAGATCCTTCAGGCAGGAATATGGATGAATCCATACACATTAATCTACTATTATATTCATCATCTGGCTGTTACATCTCTTGTGAGATTTCAACTCCCTCCAGTCACTGTTCTCCAATCTACACACTGTCTTTGAGATGGGCACATTTTCTTCTTCATAGCTCTCTTCCCTTTTATAGAATACTGTGATGCTGCTGGTGTTACCTCTCAGAGTATGCTTATTTCCCTAAATCTGAATGAAACCAGGGGTAAGGAAAAGCACTCAATCGATCAGCCCTGTCTCTACCAATGCCCACTATCAAGATGGGGTGTTCCATAAGACAGCATGAAGATTCATGTTACTAAAATTACTGAATTGCCTGATCCAGATCATACCTTCCATGGAATGTCGTGGAAAAAGCCAGTACCAGGGAAGTGACTGCCCATTACTTTTGCTCACACTTACTGGGTTTTAAAATAGTGTTTTACAGTCATCAATTGCACTGTTTCCAGTAAAAGACCTTTTTAATAGGTATCCAATGGGGGATCTGAGCACTTGTTTGAGTCTTTCCAATGGAAATTCTTCTCCTTCTTTAAACAGTTAATCACTGTTAATGTGCTCTTCTCCTATAGCAGGACATGTTCATCAACCCTGCCCTAGTCTGTTCAGTTGAGTTGGCATGAGACATATTCTGTGTGATCTGATCTCATTCTAACCACACTGCACTTCCTGGCTTGCTGACTGCTTGAGTGTTAGTGTTCAGCTGGTCATGATAAAATATTGCCCATCTCTGTGAGGCTTGGGGTCTTTTGCTTTTAGTTTCAGGCCAAATGTATATCCTGGTCAAGATAAGATGTGGTCTTCCATGGGTGTGCTAAAAAGCCCCTGCTCTTAGGTTTTACCATTAGATGCTTTCTTAAGGGAGTTCATCTAGGTATAACGTTTGCATCAGCCCCTTTACCATTTCACTGTGTGATTCTGGCTGTTCTATGTGAGTAGATGAGGTATCGTACTGGAAGGTAACATTTGCCTTTCTTGAAAATGTTTTTCTGATACTCTCCTTCTAACACCTTCCCACTCCAGTGCACTTTCTTCTTCTTGCCTTCCCTAATATGGGGGGGGGGGGTTGTCCTATTCGTGGAGGGCTATCATCGCATGATGATAATATTATGCAGTAGCATAGTTCACGTTAAATACATGTTGTTATTTGTAGATGGGAGGTAGCTCATGCTTAATATAACATGCAAATCATATAGGCAAATACGCGAAGGAATCAAGCTGTCTTGTGGTTGGAGGCGGAAATACATTTTCAGGTAAGAAAAATGTTAACTTCTAGGCTTAATTTCATAGTCTAAGGTATCACGAATGACGTCGAGATCTAGTTTATTCTTTGTTTTGTTGTGTATTAGAATTCCAAATGGTCTGAAACCGAGTTAACTGATAATTTAAATTTAGTAGTTTAATTGTACTTTGGATTTAGTAGTTAAGTAAAACCCGATATGTAGAAAGTTTATGATATTTGCCAACAAGATTGATACACACAGTTTTCTTTTATACAAATATATCTTAATATACAAACAATAATACAACTAACAATAACAGTTATTATGAATAGTTATTACAAACAATGATTTATATACAAAAGTTTCACAAATTTACAAGCAATATAAGTTTGTTATAGATTTTGTGCAAAGCTACACGAGGGCTATCTGCGCTAGCCATCCCTAATTTAACAGTGTAAGACTAGAGGGAAGGCAGCTGGTCATCACCACCCACCGCCAACTCTTGGGCTACTCTTTTACCAACGAATAATGGGATTGACCGTCACATTAGAAAGCTTTCACAGCTGAAAGGGCGAACATGTTTGGTGTGACGGGGATTCGAACCCGCGACCCGCAGATTGCGAGTCGAGTGCCCTAACCACCTGGGCTACAAGCAATATAAAGTCTTCTTTCTAGCCTGGAACTTCTTCAATATCTTATCGAGGGTTCATGATAAGTGAGTTAATCACGAGTTGACGTAAGTATGATTCACTTAACAGGGAGCTAACTTGCTTTTTCATTCGTTATTTTCCAGCCACACACATCGAATTTTCCAAGATGAATTTATATAATGTTTTCATAAAAAATACTAATGTCCGATGAGAATCCACTGAAGTTAAATGATTTGTAATGTTCGAACTTTGTAAAGGTTCCTGGTCAAATATCTGAAGTTTTGCGATTGGTAAGGTTTATAACACTCACAGTTAAAGCTTCCGAAGTGTATAGCACACTGACTATAAGAAACTAATAATAGATACTCTATTTGGCGCGTCGCGTTGGTTATATTTATAGGCGTGCGGAAGCTTTCTCGAAATTGCAGTTTCACGTAACAATACCGAGCTACAATTAAGCGTTTATGTACATACATATATTGTTAATTCTTACTCTCGAGAATCTTCTTCAACTTTGGAGAATAAGCGGGAGTTTCGCAATACATATCTAACACTATAAGCTATGCATGTTTTAAAATATAAGCTTAATGTAAACAAACATTGATATTAAAATAAATATATAATAACAAATTCGTTACAGTTTCAAATCCAGCAAATTAAAGATACTATTACTTAAAGTATTAGTTTAATATTAATATACTATTAATGGCGATACTAATAATAAACCATAAGTGATTAAACGAAAAGCTGTCTCACACAAGTTACAGAATTTGCGTGATAAATGAGAGTTAAAAATATAACCTTTTAGTGACTAAATTAAAGAGTAATAACATTGTACAAAATAAATATTTCCTCATATTTTGGGTGGATATTTGCATGTTAATAACCTAAAATAGGTTATTTTATTTTCAAAATGTTTTCCTCTGATTGATTTACGGTGGAGAAAGTAGTACTACTACTAGTCACGATACTATGTAGTTGTCGGGTGATACATTGTGTTTACATCAAATTTACCATAGAACACGAAAACAATAAACAGTTATCCTTTCTTAACCTCAAAATTATTAGATCG
>NW_013678917.1:0-2951 GCF_000517525.1 Limulus polyphemus | reverse complement strand
GTGTTTGTTCTGCAGTGGCATCTGTCGGAAATCCGTACTACTACTACTACTACTACTAGTACTGGTACTAGTATTTTGAAGCGGTTAAAGTTATCGCATTGCTGGTTGTGCTTTGAAGTATTTCAGTTTCACAACAGGTCTGCTTTAACTTCAAGCATGGTAATAATGTGCTCGTTCTGCTGGCATACATAAGGTTGATCACGTGCAGTAAGTAATAATAATACTAGTAAACAGTGGATGATTGCAATAAGATATCTGTCTGAGTGAGATTCGGATTTTATTTCTAATTAAGTTCTACTATAATATAATAACGAAATGCATCGTGGATATTTGTAAAAACTGTGCAATTTTTGAATTTTCCTAGTTCAGTAGTTGCTTCGAATGATCTTATTTATTACCAAACTGTATTTTTCAGCTGTGGAAAGTTTATTTTGAAATATGGTAACTGCAGTACTGTCTTTTTGAAGTATATACATATCAACATTTATTTTGAACATATTTCAAACCTGGATATTTTGTTGATATGTTAAAATCAAAGAAACGATTATCAATTCTCTTTGTATTGGTATTGCTGTCATAGTTGATTTTCTGCAATATCTTTACGAGCTAATCAAAATTCAATTGAGTATCAACCACAAGAAGCAAACAAATGAAAACTTTTATAAAATAATATTCAAGCTATTAGAGATTGCTTTAGATCGGCACAAAATAAACGTCGGGAGGAGACTTTCATCTGATGGTACACCGAGTGAAGGACGTTGTGGTTGCTTCGTTGTTTTTTGGTATATACTTTTTCTCATTATACCTTATAGAATTTGTGGTAATTTTGTTGTTGAGTAATAAATTGACCAAATTTCACTCAACTCTTACATTTTCATTCGAAATAACTTGTGAGCATGAGAACAATTAGTTTCCGAGAGGCTGAAGTTGACAAATGAAGACCTTGTCTTTGATATTAAAGATCTTTACTACTTCTAATCGTAGGTGATCAAGGGCATTAGACTTTGTCTCCAGTATAATTTTGTTGTATTTTTTAATTTATGTTGACACAACTAATTGTTCAGCCACATATATACTTCTAGATTACAAATGTTCAAAAACAGTGCTGTCTTTTACACTAATTTATTGTATTTAGCTTATTTTGAACTTTGATCAATTGTCAATTCCTCTCCTTTTGAAAATACAAGTAAAACTTCTTATTTAGTACTAACAGAACAAGCACTAAATATACTTGTAAACTTGATGGAACCAAATTTTGTTATCTGTTGATATTTGTAGATTTTATGCATAGAAAAGTAGTTGTATTTGTTTAAAGAAAATCATATTAAATGTGAATTAGATTGGACATTATTTTTTTTTTAAATTGATATTTTTGCTACCCTGTATAAAGTCTTCATATGGCTCCATTCAATACCTTTTATTGTACAATGCAATTTTGGGCTCAAATTATTTGCTGATCTTTTAGTGATTGCAAACATATTTTTTGTGGTAAATGTATAATTTATTAATAACTTTAGTTATTATTACTTGCTACCATTTCCCATATTTAAAACTATAGTTTATTACATATTCTAAAGTTTTAAAACAGTTGTTAATCAACAGCTTTAATAGTGCTCATTTATAAGGTATTAAGCCCATAATTACAGTCGTTTGTTTTGAATTTTGTGCAAAGCTACATGAGGGCTATTTATGCTAATTTAGTAGTGTAAGACTAGAGGGAAGGCAGCTAATCATCACTACCAACTCTTTTTTACCAATTAATAGTTGGATTGACCATCACATTATAACACTCCCATAGCTGAAAGGGCAAGCATGTTTGGTGTGACGGGGATTCGAACCCGTGACCCACAGATTGCTAGTCGGGTGCTCTAACCACCTGGCCCATTATAGTCATATCTAGATATTTTTGCCACAATAAAATATGAAGTTTAGTAGTACTTTTGAATATTAATTAAATGCTCAACTGAAAATATTAAATTGTACACTTGTTTATGTAATGTTAATTGTTTATCTGGAGTGCTGCTTCATTTAACATTTGCAACTGTTTTGTTGTTGTTGTTTATAACCTTGCATGTATTTGTCTTAAATGAGCTTGTGCGTGTTATTCATTACAAGTTTAGTTGTATTTGTGTTAGGGTGTACAAAACAAACTGAAGAACATCAACATTGTAGTATTTTTATTTTAATTACATTATTTTACTGTTGACAAAACTACACACTAAACATGTTATGAGAATAAAATTTATATTGAATGAATTGCATCTTGAAAGTTTCTACTCGCATGATAGATAAACTAGTTTGACAATCAACTACAAACGGTATGCTAATATATGGAGTGGGATGAATTTTAGACAGTGACTTGTACACATTCTAGGAACATGATTATGGTAGAGTTTGCCATAAAGTACGTTTATTTGAATAAATTTGAAAACTAAAAAAGAATTATTAACCGTGTACTACACACTTACAACTACACAAAATATCTACATGTGTCCATCTCAACCTATTATTTTATGACACCTAAATACATTATGTAAGCTTGGTGAAAGAGATTGATGTTATTTTTTGGTGTTGTCAGCTTGAAAGGCATTTAGATCTGTTATCTGTGTATCTTTAAATATATTTCAGCTGGGTGTTGGAAATCTTGCTATTGTTTAAACCATTTATAGTTTTTATACAACAATTTGTATATATTATTTTAAGTGTGTAAGTCAGTAGTATTTGGACTTAACCAGTTATGTTTTAAAATTTTTAGTACTGAGCAATTAATATTATTATTTAGATTAATAGGTACTTTTTCAGGACTGCCACGTGGTGTAATTTCTTATTTTAGACTTGGCAAGATGAAGCAAATCAAATTAGCCAAGGCTTTTCTTTTCTGTGATCTTAACTGTAGGGATATTGGCTTCAATATATATATATATATATATATATATATATATATATATATA
>NW_013678916.1:5002-8374 GCF_000517525.1 Limulus polyphemus | reverse complement strand
AGTATGATGAATTCGTCTGAAATGAAGGCTGTCGTAAAATCGTGAAAGAAAACTTAAGGATGTAAAATAAACTTCACATTCGTTCACAGAAAGAAAACCATTTTCCCAGAAACACGAGTAGTTACTTTAAAAAATAAGTATATACTTACATACAAACATATTAAAGTTTCTTCGGAAAGAATTTTTACGGAAAATTAACTAACTAAAGGAGGCGTAACAAATTGGTGTCAGAGAGTGGGACAAAAAAATGGAAACGAGAAGCGGCAAATCAAACTACAGCTTAGCAGACTTGATGGCAGCAATACAAGAGCAGCAAGAGAAACAAGAAGAACGAGAAAATCAACAAGAAGAGAGATGTACGTGTGTGTGTGTGTGTAGCCTTTCACCATTTACATAATTCTTATTCCACAGAATTTATCAGACCTAGCATGGCCTGGTGTTTAGGGCACTCGACTCGCAATCCCCGTCACTGAACATAGCTGCCCTTTTAAATGAGGGGACTTTATTATGTCATAGTCAATTCCACTTTTCGTTGATAAAATAATAGACCAAGAATAAGAATAGCTATTTTGAATAAACATTTGGAGTGACCAAAACTTAGTTAAATGTTTTCCAAAACAATTTTATAAATAAGAGTTTCAATATTTCATTTCTTCATGCTATTCCTTTTAATTTGTTTTTTTCTAAACTGGCACAATAAAAAAATCTATATCGAATTCTCTTGTTCAATCTGTGTAGCACATCCTTATACCAGGTACCTTTCTGTTATTTTATTTTTAATTAACATAGTTTGTATAGAATGAACATTTACCAAGCAGCACTAAACGTAAGAGACTTCAGACATTGACCATCTCTAAAAGAACGTCAATAGAGAGAAGTACCTTTTACAAAAACTGGGATATTAAATATCAAAATCAAAATATTAAAGTCTGGCATGGCCAGGTGAGCGCTCGACTCGCAATCTGCGATTCGCGGGTTGGAATCCCCTTCCCACCAAACATTCTCTCACTTTCAGCCATGGAAGCGTTATAAGTGACGGTCAATCCCACTATTCGTTGGTGAAAGAGTAGCCCAAGAGTTGGCGGTGGGTGGTGTTGACTAGCTACCTTCTCTCTAGTCTTACACTGCTAAATTAAGAACGGCTAGCACAGATAGCCCTCGTGTAGCTTTACGCGAAATTCCAATCAAAATATTACATCATTCACTGTAAAATCCACTTTGGAAAATAAAATGAAATATAATGTAGTTAGACATCTCAGAATTCAAAACAAACAAACAATCCTCCAACTTTAACGTTCCCAATCCTCGAGCCTACCACTAAACAATGAGAGGACGGAAAGACTGGTGATTTAACCTCTAAATTTGAAGAAGTGACTGTTGCACCACTCTTTTTATTTCTGAACCAATCGTGTTGAAGCTGAATGGCATATACCTTGGATCAATGCCTTCCGATTTTAGGAGGTTAATGGTCAGACATTACGAAGTACAATTTTTCTGTAGTTCACTTATTAAAATTAAAATTAACATAAAGATACTTTGCGACTACCCCAAGAACTAAGGCAAGCAGAAGAGGGATTTGTGCCTTTTCTAGTTTTACTATGGTCGCAGAATTAGGGGTTTGGTCAGCCAATCTTCTATATGTCAATCAGTCTAGACGGAACTTTATACAAACAATATTGTGACAAGTTCTACTTACTAAAGCATACTGATAAGAGGGATTAGAGGTGAAAACGAAATCTTAAAATATCTAAATGAGACATTGCACAAAGATACCTTCGACGACCCTCACAGAGTAGAGCAGCCATATTTAGAACTTGTGCCTTTCTTTTGATTTCACAGAGGTCAAACAAAAAAAAAAAAGTAATGCACGTAATAGGGAGCTCTGAAATTAGAGGCATTGTCTGCATTTACACGTTACAATTGGTATTATTTGCCCCAGAACTACGTGTTAAATTTTTGTCATTGTACATAAATCTATGTATGTTGAAGCTAAATTTATTTATTATAAAGTCACAATTTAGTAATAAGCTCCAACATATCTTTCTCAAAAAGAAGTGAGGCAATTGGGAATATTAAGCATTTTTATGCAATTGCTTCAGTAATTGAGTAAAAATTAAGAAGAGTCTATGTAATAGAAATCTCTGGGCGTGGCACCCATGTAAGGAGAAAAGGTAATATGGTGTGAAGGAGATCACCTACGTTACGCAATGGGGTCAATACAGTTAACTAGCATTGAGAATCAAGAGTGATAAAAAACGACGCCCAGCAAATCCATGAAGAAGCGTAAAAATAAACAAAAAAGAAGATAGTCACGAGTTTGATAGTGACAAACTAATGACGCTACTCTAGTAGTACAGAAAACGCTGCTAAAAAGTTTATGTCAGAGCCAAGAATCGGGACTTTGATGTGGGATTGATAACCAGAAAAACGTGTAGTAGTACAAGTAAGTAGACCGTCAATTTACCGACTTTATCTGCAGCCAATCACCAAATAACTTTGTTTTTGTTCTTGGAAAGTCCGATGAGTTGCAGACATAAACCAATGAAGTGTCAAAACTACTCGTAGATAGCTATGCACGCTACTTGGAAACTCGTAAGAATACCGAGGAAATACCATTTAAAAACTCGTGTCTGGAGCGGAAAATCAGGTTTTCTCCAGGACCAAAGAAGTTTTCCTCCGGTACAGAGAGTTTTGAAGTTTTCCAGAATGTTAAAGTTATCTCCCATTCAGCGAGGCCATAGCATTTAATTATATATTGCTATTTCTCCCGATCACCTAATGTAGTGAGAGAATTAAAGTAAAATGTTTAATCTTAAAAGAAATTTATAACTTAAACATGTCTGAATATAATCCACAAAGTGTTTCAATTGAGAATTTGTTAAGAGTAATATAGTTCAACGAAACTTATAGAGGAACAACTTAAAGAGATAGATAAGTATCTAATGCGAGAAATTGTATGTAATAAAGTGAATAATTATTAAAATTTGTTGTGTTTTTGTGGAATCTCAGTCTCAGAGTCATTATTTATTCTAACCGTAAATTTCCTCGAGTTAGTGACTTGTGTGCTCCACTCGCAATTGCATACCTCAATTTAATATAAATTTGGTATGATTGGTGGTGATGTCGAAACTCCAACGACTAGCCTAAACTCCTGCCCGTCACAGAAGCCTCAAGTTGAGACTATATGAAGTGTATTTCTCTGAAGTATAAATGCTTTAATTATACCCCTCCCCCCCCCCGGCCTTGAATACCATTCTTTCCTTTGAAAGCTACTGTATTCTAATGAGATGGAAAGTGTGTGTGTGTGTGTCATTGCTTTTTGTTTAATACGAATAATAATTGACACAAAATGTGGTGTTCGTGAAACTGGAC
>NW_013678916.1:0-4890 GCF_000517525.1 Limulus polyphemus | reverse complement strand
CGCTAAAGTTTCGTCGGAACGAAGTTACGGAAAGTTAATTAACAAACGGAGACGTAACAATACTGTAGTATTGTTGCTTTTTGTATCTTGAATACCGTAATTGCAGCATTTATGTACCAAACTAATGAAGGGCGTAATAACTTACTAAAATATTTCACATAACTTCATCCAGTCCTTAAACTAGGCATTGATTAAGGTCACATATACAAATTGACAGTTACTCATACATGACAGACTTAGGCGGTAAATACAATTTGAACTACAATAGACTTGTAGGGACGAATTAGCATGTTGATTTGCACATTATGTGGAATGCTTTGTCTTAATGTTTGTTTTTGTTTTATATTTCGCGCAAAGCTATCTGCGCTAGCCGTCCCTAATTTAGCAGTGTAAGATTAAAGGGTAGGCAGCTAGTCATCACCACCCGCCGCTAACTCTTGGGCTACTCACATTATAACGCCCTCACGCTGAAAGGGCGAGCATGTTTGGTGGTACAGGGATTCGAATCCACGACCCTCAGATTACGAGTCGAGCGCCCTAACCACCTGGCCATGCCGGGCCATTGTCTTAATGAAACTATATCTTAATTGCATTCATTCAGTACAAAAACGATATTTCCTCGCCAATCAGCTGCACAGATATTTAACTTATAGTTATAGCTGTAATCTACAACCGCCATAACTCCTTTATATGCGTTTTTTATAACTAGCTCTTTACCCTTTTGAAAGTGTTTTATCACTAGCAGATTCTGGGAGATGCCACCCTTTTACAATTTTGTGCCCTTACGCTCTAAAGTGCGCCTCTTTCAACAGTATATGATTTAAATAAAATATTTTATTTCCTGCCTCTCCTAGCTACAGGCCAATAATTTATAATATCACATTTAAATTTGATGTATCACCTGGCTGCATCGATATAAATGATGTATGCTGAAATTACATGCGACCGCACCCCACCCCCCACCCATCTACAAAATCCTAGATTCGCTACTAAGCGGGATGATAATACAATGCTTTTACTGAACTCATTTAAGTCGATAATTAAAAACGTCATCTAAAGGGAATTTTATGCGTATTTAGGCGGAGTTAAGTTTTATGCACGTTCCTTCGTATCAAATCATTATTTCAGGCTGTCTGGTCAATCTATTATATTTAGCCCTTGTTTCTAGCTTGCAATTCAGAAGTGTAACCTTTAAAGAAAACAAGACCGTAGAAGATCACATATATATAACAACCAAAATATCATAGTCTGGTTATCTGTTTATATCTGTATTAAGTATTACAATAAAACTAATAAATAACTTTCATTAAAAAAGTTGTTTGTTTGTTATGAAGCACAAAGCTACACAATGAAATATCTGTGCTCTGCCCACCACGTGTATCGAAACACGATGTTTAGCATCGTAGGCCTGAAGACTTAACGCTGAGCCATTGGGCTAATTAAAAAGGAATTCAGTTTATAGTTAGATAAAGCTTGTTTCTAACACAAGGCATTATTTTATTTTATGTTATTCTGAAAGTTTGTTTGAAGTTAAGCTCAAAGCTACACAATGGGCTATCTGTGCTCTGCTATTTAGCCATTTAGCGTTGTAAGTCCACAGACATACCGCTGTGCCACTGGAGGACTATTTTTGAAACACAAAAATATATAAAAACTGAAGCTACTGTACAAGGTTACAGAAAACATTTTTAGAATACATTTTGAAACTTAACTGTGTTCGTATTTTACACAAACCTAATGTTCATAATGGACTTTATGAAACGTACGTCTCAAGTTAAAAATCTGTTCGAAAACTAGTACATTAAACATAATTTTATACTAAGTTCTGTGCTTTGAATGTACGTTTTGAACTTTGAGGTTTAAATCCACGCATACTGATACATGTTAAACTTTTGTATGTACTTATTTCAAATGTGACGTGGATTTGATTTGTTTGTTTGCATATTTTATATTTTAGCACAAAGTTACACAAGCGCCATCTGTGCATAGCTATCCATAATTTTTAACTATTTTATTATTGACTACAGGGAAAGAATCCAGTTAACAGTAACTACGAACCGAATAGTGGGATTTGGCTGCCACTCATATAGCGCGGCCACGGCCTCAAATTGCAGGGCACGTCTTTTGTAGCAATGGGACACGAACCATAAATCCTCAAATTCACAATCTGAGCTCGCTAGCCACTTAAATAATACTTTGTCCAGAATTTTGTAAACACTCAAGTAGCAATATGCTTAGTCCAATGTTACGAAATATTGTCATTAATCATATGATCACTTTTAATAGAAGCATGAATTTCTGAGATTCATTAAACATATGATGGTCTGCCCGAGATTTAAAGGAATTAACAAAGTTTCGTAACATTTTTTTTTCTTTTTCCTTTTATTCGTTTGACCTAAAGAAAGTAGACAAAAAATTGTGGCCATAATCTATTTTCCTTATGCCTGAGTATCTGCCAGAATATCTTCATGTCATAATGTAATATTGCCTTCAAATATCTATTTTAAAAACAATTAAAAATTACTTTTTTTTCCATTTAAGAGTCACTTAAGTATGGCCTTCGAGTTGTATTTTTTTTTACATCAAATGCCATTTTCTTCAAGTTGATTTCATAATTGAGAAAAAATAATAAACCGCCATTTTTGTATAATATTTATATATATAATTGAAGATATAAATAATATACACATATCTTAGCGTGGCCTTTAATTTTTGTTTACCAAATAACTACCGTGTACCTTTAGGACCTAATTTAAATTTGGAATATCATATTTGTTTTTATTTCATGATGGTTTTCAGGTATGATTCCTTTGCTTTTTAGACAGGGATTTATCTATCAGCTTAAATTCCACTTTCTTACGTTTAAGTATTTTAAATGTTATTTTTAAAGTTTCAAATATTCCGTTGCCGTGACAAAACTATTCATAGTTTACAATACCTAATTCTTATTATTAAAGGTTCATTATATATACGTGTGTGTTCGTTATGTTTTGGCCTTCTCGAATTGCTTATTTGCATATGCAGTATTGATTGATGACGTCATATGATTTCATGAGCCCTAAAAATGCAGAGATATAGTAATACCATTATCAGTCTGGGAAGCACTAAGTACTTTCAAAGTAGCATGATAAATATAGCAAGTTTAACGTAAGCGTCGTTAGTGAACACCGTTTCTTTGACCAGCTGTTTAAAGACGTCTGTTCACAGAATTTAACAACAATGGTAATATTTATTAGCTTATTCAATCACAATTCCGTTTTCTTTCACATATCCTGATCATAGTCTGACAACTAGTATGTAGTTGCTATTAACATTGTTCTCCGGTGGGTCAGCGGTAAATTTACGGACTTACAATGCAAAAATTCTGGGTTCGATTCTCCCTGATGGATAGAGCAGATGACGCAACATGGTTCTACGCTAAAACAAAACGATGTTAACCTCTTTCATATGACATCTTTGTGATAGACATTATCTCACTGGTATGTCAGTGCATAAAACTATCACATTTAGTATGATGATCGTATGTTTAAACCAATATGCATTTCAAGCGTACAATATATTCGAATAAGTCTGTTCACTTTTAAATGTCACCCATTTCAATTTTCGTGTAAGGGCAGATTCTTTCCGAATAAAAAACTTGACACTTTAGCTCAGGGGCGTCGCTATCTGTCTAAAAGATTCAGGTCTTGGGCTATAAAGATCAGCTACTATTTAGAATAATTAAAACATAACTACAATGTAATATATTACAGTTGAAGTAAAATAGATTCAGGGTACTGTGAAATACATCCGGGTCATAGGCCTGTGTACTGGTGCCCAGAAACTCCCCTGCTTAATCAAGCTTCCTTATGTATTCAGCTACAAACTTCCCGACTAGTTTTGCGCGAATCAAAAACCTGTTTATATTATCATATCATGACTAGAACGTTTAAAAGATATTCAAGGGCAAATCTGGGTTACATTTTTGTTTTTTCTGCTACAAGTTTAACGATATTTAATTAACTAGTGATGATTTAATTTCTTGTAGACAATACACTCTACTGAACATTTTTAAAAGTTCTTTTCTAAGTTAGTTTCAAACTTAGATTATAAATATATCATCGAATTTTAAGTTATACGTATTTAACCCTATTCCTGATCTGTGATTCACAGGACATAATGCTAAAGCGCCTGAGTCTCATTTGTGTTTCCTCTAAGGTGTGCGGCCGCACAAGAACCAATCAAGTGCCGGCACTTCTTTTATTCCAGACGCGCACATCCTTAATAAAGGAATGTTGTCGAATGTTTGTCGTCTTGCTTCTTCTCAATGACGTCACATCAACGGCCAAGGTCTTTCTCTCTGCCGGACATGTTTCTGCTTCTCTCATATCTTCATAAGTCTTAAATCTCACTAGACAACGTAAAGCCAACCCCTCCAGCAAAAACTTAAAAATCACACGAATGTAACAAACAAAATTATCGCGAGCGGAGCGAAGGGGGAGAATAATATCTCTGACCATCCCAGTCGAGGAAAGTTTCTTTCCGGGGGCGGATTTAACGGTGAGATAAGCCTGACCGGGCCCCCTTTATATATATAGAAATGTTTTTGGAAATATATTACATTGACTCTATTTTATTTATCAAGTCTTGATATTGGTATGAATAGAGCCCCCCCCCCATTTTTTTTAGCTGACTAGGCATATAGGCCTAAATCTGCCCCTGATTTCTTTCCTTTAAAAACTAATTTCCTGCAAGGAAATTTTCGATTCTTTTTAACCTGTCGTTTATTTGCTCCCTTCTCACAAAGCCAAGACGTTTGATACGACAACCTCTCAACCAACAAAATGCGGCCTTGGTTGTTGCCTTCTTTGCCTCGACCTTATATTCTCGGTTATTTTATGAATGATACTG
>NW_013678915.1:3906-9802 GCF_000517525.1 Limulus polyphemus | reverse complement strand
TGTCTAAAGCTAAACAAAAATTGAAATATGATCTAAAATAAAGAAAACTGAAGTGCAGTGAAAATGTAGACTTGGAAAGTCAAGTTTTGACAAAATGTAAACTTGGAACGCCAGGTTTTGATAGAATGTAAAGTTGGATAACCAGGTTTTGATAAAATGTAAACTTGGAAAGCCAGGTTTTGATAAAATAAAAACTTGAAAAGCCAGGTTTGATAAAATGTAAACTTGGAAAACCAGGTTTTGGTAAAATTTCAGTTTGGAAAGCCAGGTTTTGATAAAATGTAAACTTGGAAAGCCAGGTTTTGATAAAATAAAAACTTGAAAAGCCAGGTTTGATAAAATGTAAACTTGGGAAACCAGGTTTTGATAAAATGTAAGCTTGGAAAGCCAGGTTTTGATAAAATGTAAACTTGGAAAGCCAGGTTTTGATAAAATGTAAACTTGAAAAGCCAGATTTTGATAAAATGTAAACTGGAAGGTAACTTTTACGTACAATAGAGATTTAAAAATTCGGTTTTAGGTACTGTGAAAAAGAGGTTTGAAGTGTAATGAAAAGGTAGGAAGCAAGCCTTAAGTGCACATTAGGAAAACAAGTTTGAGGTTAATAAACAAGTTTGAGGCACAGTCGGAGTAATTAACCATAAATTAATTTAGAGTATCTATCAGTGTGGATAAAGCAGAATAACTAACTTAGAGTGTCTATCAGTGTGGATAAAGCAGAACAACTAATTTAGAGTATCTATCAGTGTAGATAAAGCAGAACAACTAATTTAGAGTATCTATCAGTGTGGATAAAACAGAATAACTAACTTAGAGTGTCTATCAGTGTGGATAAAGCAGAATAACTAGTTTAGGGTATCTATCAGTGTGGATAAAGCAGAATAGCTAATTTAGAGTATCTATCAGTGTGGATAAAGCAGAATAACTAGTTTAGGGTATCTATCAGTTTGGATAAGACAGAACAACGAATTTAGAGTATCTATCAGTGTGGATAAAGCAGAATAACTAACTTGGAGCGTGTATTGGTGCAGATAAGCAATTCTGATTTTAAAAGTTTAGGGAAGAATAGTTACGTACGGCACAAGGTGATAAAACCTTGAAGAATAAGTTAAGCAAATCGACTTCAGCATTTTAACCAAAATGAAAATCAGAGAAAGATTGTTAAAACAACAGAAGAAATTTTAATCAAGATAAGTAATTAACAATTCAATATCGAGTGTTAATGCTGTACATCGAAATATAGTTACTAGACTCCTAGCTGTCAGCACTAGGTAACAATGTAAAATATAGGACATTATTAAATACAGATACTGAACTGCTGGCTTTCAGCACTAGGAAACAATGTTAAATATAGGACATTATTAAATACAGTTACTGAACTGCTGGCTTTCAGCACTAGGCAACAATGTTAAATATAAGACATTATTTAGCAGGTATAAGCTTCAGTGCAGCTTAAGAAGCAGGTAGTTATCATCTAGAATAGAACCATTAAAATAAAATTAAATCAAAAAGCATCTGCTTAAGATACTTGAATAATTAAGACAATTAACTGTTGGTTGTAAGAATTGAATAGAACCAGTCTTGTGTATAAAATATAATAAACTGGTTGTCAAGCGTAAATAACAATATAAAATAATAAACACTTGTTATAAGTCACGGATAAAAACATATATCAAGCAGACGTATATATCAGTACACGATAATAAAGAGCTAATTAACAGGTAACTAAGCCAATTTAATAAGTTATAGGAACCTGAATTATTGGAAGGCTAAAATTATAAACCTACTTACCAGACATAATTAAAAAAATCAAATGGCAACAGTTAAAAGACTTGAAAAAACCTTATCATATAAAAAATAGTTATAACAATAAAAATAAAAATGGTAAATAATAAGTAAGCTGTTATCATACTTTTGTTAACAATTCTAATATTGCTATAACGTAAAATGATGAAACTCAATTATCACATTTGGCTGAGCTGAAATGTGAATTTGTGAGCAGCTATATTTAAAAAGTTTACTTAGTAATGTTAAATCGGTGATTAAATATTAGTTAGTAATGTTAAATCAGTAATTAGATATTTGGTTAGTAATGTTAAATCGGTGATTAAATATTAGTTAGTAATGTTAAATCAGTAATTAGATATTTAGTTAGTAATGTTAAATCAGTAATCAAATATCTAGTTAGTAATGTTAAATCAGTAATCAAATATCTAGTTAGTAATGTTAAATCAGTAATTAGATATTTAGTTAGTAATGTTAACTCAGTAATTAAATATTTAGTTAGTAATGTTAAATCAGTAATTAAATATCTAGTTAGTAATGTTAAATCAGTAATTAAATATCTAGTTAGTAATGTTAAATCAGTAATTAAATATCTAGTTAGTAATGTTAAATCAGTAATTAACTATCTAGTTCGTATTATTAAATCAGTACTTGTATATTTAGTTAGTAATGTTAAATCAGTAATTAAATATCTAGTTAGTAATGTTAAATCAGTAATTAACTATCTAGTTCGTATTATTAAATCAGTACTTGTATATTTAGTTAGTAATGTTAAATCAGTAATTAAATATCTAGTTCGTATTATTAAATCAGTACTTGTATATTTAGTTACTAATGTTAAATCAGTAATTAAATATCTAGTTAGTAATGTTAAATCAGTTATTAAATATCTAGTTAGTAATGTTAAATCAGTTATTAAATATCTAGTTAGTAATGTTAAATCAGTAATTAAATGTTTAGTTAGTAATGTTAAATCAGTAATTAAATATCTAGTTAGTAATGTTAAATCAGTAATTAAATGTTTAGTTAGTAATGTTAAATCAGTAATTACATATCTAGTTAGTAATGTTAAATCAGTAATTAAATATTAGTTATTGAATTTAGGCTGCACTATAAAATAGTGAACTGTTATCAGTTCTGATGAAACTTTAAGTTAGTTTATCAGGCTTGTGAAACATTATGAAATAAATCGTTGAACCTGGAATGTTTGTTTTAGGATACCTGTTCTAGCCGTTTTTATTTTATTTTTATTTATAAACTAGAGGAAAAGCAACTAATTAACAACACACACCGCCAACACTTGGTTTACCTAATGGAAATATTCGGTCCTTAAGTGAGTAAGTGGGATTTATTTTTACCATAACTGATCTTGAGCCGTGAAACCTTTGAGTCTACAACCCGTCACACTGACGAACTCGAGGAGTATGTAACCTAAAACAAGTGATCATTGTTATGTGTAAAATCTATGTATTGTAACATTATAAATCGAGAGAAAAAAAAACATTTAAACTATTTGTTTTGTCGTTAAGTACAATGCTACACTATGGGCTATTTGAGCCGTGCCTACCGTAGTTATCAAAACCAGACTTTTAGCATTACAAGTAAAGCTATGAAGCCCTCTCCTCACCCCACCCCAGTGGTGAACAAAGCACAGATAGCCCATTGTATAGCTCTGCCCTAAAGCAAAAACAAAGTTGTAAGTGATATGAAATACTGAAAGAAGGTTGTTGATTTGTAATTTGTTTATTTTCAAAATGCTGAGAAATTACCGAATCCCGTGCTTTTACTGCTCATTTTTTACTTTTATTGCAAAGTCATATTTAAGTCATATACAACTACCTGTGTATATATTTTAATGTTTTTACCTTGATGTTTTTAACTAACTCATTCACATTTAATTTTTCATATCTAGATAAACATACAATACAAACACATGAAATTTCCAAGCGCTTGTGCAAGCGAAACACATATGTGAAACGATGAATAGAGCTTTGTCGAAGAGACATACACGCGTAACGAATCCCATATTGTTTACAACACCTGTGATGGACTTAGTCAATGGATTTTATAAAACTAAAAGTTTTTAACGAAGCCATGAATTACTAGCGTTCTTTACAACAAACAACGAGACACGTGTGCAAACATAAGGTTTAACTTAAACAGATGGAACTGTCCATTTGATGGAAGTTGTTTTCAGAGACGATGTCTAACAGGTGCAAGTTTACCAGCTCCTCTCTTTGTTTATATAAAATGTGTTTTGATGAGCTATACTATGAACAAAGGAATATGGTATGAGAAGCTGATCCCGAGATAATACAAATGATTAGCTTACCACGAGTAACAGATAATAGTTCGACCAGCAGATACGTTTTTGTATTTATATTTCCTAAGAAAAAACGCCACGTACTTAAATCTATATTTAGTTCATGCTAAAAGTAATTTTTTATCTTTGATAACTTTTATGTTCACCCATAACATCTTTTGATTTTGATTCAGGCTTTAGTCATCCGTAACAACTTTTGTTTCACTAAATACAAGCCTTAGTCATCATATCAACTTTCGTTTGAGTGAATTCGAATTCACTCAAACGAAAGATGTTATGTATGACTAAGGCCCAGGCCTTAGTCATACATAACATCTTTCGTTTGAGTGAATTCAGGCCTTAGTCATACATAACATCTTTCGTTTGAGTGAATTCAGGCCTTAGTCTGCTAACCATTTTTAGCTACTAATAATTAAGATCATATAACGGTTGTGATGTACATAACGTAATATTTCTTTTTGTTATTATATTCGTACTCATGAATAAGTTATATCTTCATGAGGCTTAGCTTGTCTGGAATAGATCGTGTACCACACAAGTTAATGTCAGTAAAACTAACATGAACTATGGAGAAGTGTGTGTAAGTAGACTATAAAACACACTAGATACAAGGGCCATAAAGTAAAACTAACATGAACTATGGAGAAATGTGTGTAAGTAGACAATAAAACACACTATATAAAAGGGTCATAAAGTGAAACTAACATGAACTATGGAGAAGTGTGTGTAAGTAGATTATAAAACACACTAGATACAATGTGCATAAAGTAAAACTAACATGAACTATGGAGAAGTGTGTGTAAGTAGACTATAAAACACACTAGATACAAGGGTCATAAAGTAAAACTAACATGAACTATGGAGAAGTGTGTGTAAGTAGACTATAAAACACACTAGATACAAGGGTCATAAAGTAAAACTAACATGAACTATGGAGAAGTGTGTGTAAGTAGACTATGAAACACACTAGACATAGTTATATATTTCTTCTTTAGCTTATTAAAAACTGTTTGTCGATTAAAACAAAACATAACCTTCTAGTTTATGGGCTATAAATTATCAACTTCATCGAGGTATGGCTGAGGTCCAGTCGCCTATAGCGAGAAAAGGACTAATAAGCATATTATTAGTGAAACAGTATTATCATAATAAAACACAAATAAATGAAGGATGAAAAGAAAAAGTGTAATAGCTTCAGAAATTATGAGGATAAAGTCGAAAAACATTACAGAAAGTGTTTCTCCTAGTGTTCTATGAAAAACATTACAGAAAGTGTTTCTCCTAGTGTTCTATGAAAAACATCACAGAAAGTGTTTCTCCCAGTGTTGTATGAAAAACATCACAGAAAGTGTTTCTCCTAGTGTTCTATGAAAAACAAGAAAATTAACAACAAAATCGAATGAAAATTGGAAAGATAAATCGTGAGGTGTAAATTTTTAATAACTTTCGATCAAAGCAAGCTATTTGGACACATTTTTATAAAGGGAAGAAACATAATAAAATATTAATAAAACAATAGTGGTATCACATAAATAACAGTAAATGTTCAATAACTTTCGATCAAGGCAGGCTATTTCTACACATTTCTATAAAGGGAAGAAGCATAATATAATATTAATAAAACAATAGTGACATCACATAAATAACAGTAAAATGCGGCAGGTAAGATCTTATGAGTTGTGGCAACAAATAATACAGAATGTATATTGTTACGACATCGAGGTCACGTGACTAGTATCACGCCACGTCATTCTCGAACCTTCTGAATTGTCGGAAGATTACTAGATA
>NW_013678915.1:1816-3014 GCF_000517525.1 Limulus polyphemus | reverse complement strand
TCTTAGAAAGCATGGCACACAAGGCCTACCCAACTGCACCTCAAGTTGTTGCTGAGGGATCAGTACGTAGATGCCTTGGACAGTCCACAACTTCAAATACAAGTGAAGCAAGCACACCCCTCTACCATGCAGGATGCAATGGCTAGAGCTCTCGAATTTGAATCCTACGTTAAGTCCAGCACAGAGGTATCAAGGTTGGTACAGTCATCTGGATTCAAGGCCAGAAAAGGTCAGCTTTCAGAGAGGTTTGAAGGACTCAGCTGGCACTGTGACAAACCTGGGCACAAGAGAGCTCAATGCTAGCAACTTCAACACAGGGGACACGATACAGCAGTAAAGGCTGCTACCCAGAAAGGCTGTTGGAACTGTGTGGAGCAAGGACATCTGAGGAGCCAGTTTAAGAAAAATACCACCAATAAGTCAGCTTCGGGAAACAAGTAGTGGTTGGTGCTAAGGGACGCCCACCAACCTCCATCGTGAAAGTCCCAACAGCTAAGTGTAAAATGGCAAGCACGCATAGTATCTACGTGACAGGTAAGCTGGATGGCCAAAGGTGCAACTTTGTAATAGATTCTGCATCTCAGCAAACCCTTGTGAGCATCAAGGTGCTGGATAACAAAGGAGTACCAGAAACTGTACAGAAGTTCTGTGGTGTGACAGGACATTCTACAAGGTTGTGGGGATCAGTGTGGGTAACTATCGAGCTCATGGGCATGAAAAACAGACAGAAAGTATACTTGGCTGACATTGAAGACCAATGCATATTAGGATTGTACTATCTACTACCAAGGAAGTTTGTAATTGATTTTGATAAAATGACGATTGGAAACAACAAAGGCCAGATTCCAGTAAGTGTTGCTACATCCGTTGATCTGCATGTCACAGCACTTAAATCAATTACAGAGAATATAATTTGGGGTAGGATAAAATAACATCCCCATGGAAGCCCAATACTTGTAGAAGCAGTGGAAGACCCATCCAGGCCAGCGGATTTGAAGATTGGAAGGTCACTTGTAGTGGGTCATCAAGTAGTACCTATAACAGTGGCCAATTTCTCTAAATGTGAGCAGACACTTAAGAAAGAGGCATTGTTGGGCGTGTGCCAGGAGGTATAGCCAGTCAATGTTAAAGCAAGGAATACAACTGCAAAGAAAGGACATACACTTTCAGAATATTTGAATGGCCTCTATAAGAAGAG
>NW_013678915.1:0-1171 GCF_000517525.1 Limulus polyphemus | reverse complement strand
GTACACAGTATTGATAAATCCTGCAAGAGATAGAGAAGGTCATGGACGGTCTAATTAAGGAAGGGAAAGTCAAGAAATCAGATAGTCCCTGGTCAGCTCCCATTTTATTAGTCTAGAAGAAGGATGGGACCCAACGTTGCTGTGTGAACTTCAGGGCTCTTAACAGCATAACCGAAAAAGACTCATACCCACTGCCAAGAATTGATTATACTCTTGGTGCCCTAAGTGGAGCCAGGTGGTTTTCAACTCTGGACTTAAAGTCAGGTTTCCATCAAGTAAAAATGGCTGAAGCAGATAGACCCAAGACAGCATTTAGTTATGGCCAAGATCTCTGGCAATACTGAGTGATGCCATTCGGGCTCAGTAATGCTCCAGCAACATTTGAGAGGCTGATGGAACGAGTATTGGAAGGCCTACAATGGAGGATAGCTCTAGTGTACCTGGACGATGTCATTGTATTTGCAACAACTTTTGACCTAGGAAATATCCCGGCTGGAGAAGTATTCAAGCGTTTGAAAGCAGCAAACCTCAAACTCCATTCCAAGAAATGTCATTTGTTCCAGAAAGAGGTGCTTTACTTAGGCCACATTGTTAGTGAGAATGGTGTGCAAACTGATACTGATAAGGTGAAAGCAGTGCGTGACTGGCCAACACCAGACAATGTGGGAGAGCTAAGAAGTTTCTTGGGACTCTGTACTTATTACCGGAAGTTTGTGAAGGACTTTGCAACTATAGTTGCTCCACTACACGATTTGACTAAAAAAGGCCAGAAGTTTGAATGGACAGTTTCTTGCCAGCATTCTTTCAAGACGTTGAAGGAAAAATTGGCCTCTGCTCCACTTTTAAAGCTTCCAGATCCCTCACTGCCGTACATACTGGATTGTGATGCTAGTAATGTTGGAATTGGAGGAGTGTTGTCTCAGAAAGTGGGTGAAAACGAACATGTGGTGGCCTACTTCAGTAGGGTTTTGAGTAGACCAGAGAGAAACAACTGTGTAACACGGAGGGAACTCCTTGCTATAGTAAAGAGTCTGACATATTTCCCTCTTTACCTCTACGGTGCAAGGTTTACCATCAGGACAGACCATGCTGTGTTACGCTGGTTAAGATCAATAAAGAACCCAGAGGGACAACTAGCACATTGGATTGGAAAAATAGACCAGTATAATTA
>NW_013678914.1:3810-9368 GCF_000517525.1 Limulus polyphemus | reverse complement strand
ACATGAAACATTGTACTAAAGACATGTCACTACATGAAACATCGTACTAAAGACATGTCACTACATGAAACATCATACTAAAGACATATCACAACATGAAACATCATACTAAAGACATGTCATTACATGAAACATCGTACTAAAAACATAAACCTAATGACATGTCACTATATGAAACGTCAACCTAAAGACATGTTACTCTATGAAACATCATACTAAAGACATCTCCTACATGAAACATCGTACTAAATACATGCCACTACATGAAACATCGTACTAAATACATGTCACTGCATGAAACATCGTACTAAGTTCATGTCACTACATTAAACATCGTACTAAAAATATGCCACTGCATAATACATCGTACTAAGGACATGTCACTACATAAAACATTGTTCTAAAGCCATGTCACTACATGAAACCTCGTACTAAAGCCATATCACTGCATGATACATCGTACTAAAGACATGTCACTACATGAAAAATCGTTATAAAGCCATGTCACTACATGAAACATCGTACTAATGCAATGTCACTACAGATGTTTCATGCAGTAACATGTTTTAGTACGATATTTCATGTAGTGACATGGCTTTAGTAAGATGTTTCATGTAGTGACATGGCTTTAGTAAGATGTTTCATGTAGTGACATGTCTTTAGTACGATATTTCATGCAGTGGCATGTCTTTAATACGATGTTTCATGTAATGACATGTTTTTAGTTCGTTTCATGTAGTGACATGTCCTTAGTACGATGTTTCATGCAGTAACATGTCGTTAGTACGATGTTTCATCTAGTGACATGGCTTTAGTTCGATTTTTCACGTAGTAACATGTCTTTAGGTCGATGTTTCATGTAGTGACATATCTTTAGAACAATGTTTCATGTAGTGACATGTCTTTAGGTCGATGTTCCACATAGTAGCATGTCTTTAGGTCTATGTTTCATGCAATGACATATCTTTAGGTCGATGTTTCATGTAATGACATGTCTTTAGGTCGAAGTTCCATATAGTGACATATCTTTAGTACGATGTTTCATGTAATGACATGTCTTTATTACGATGTTTCATGTAGTGACATGTCTTCAGGTCGATGTTCCATATAGTGGCATGTTTTAGGTCGATGTTTCATGTAGTGACGTGTCTTTAGTACGATGTTTCAAGTAGTAACACGTCTTTAAGTTGATGTTCCGTGTAGTGACATTTCTTTAGTACGATGTTTCATGTAGTGACATGTCCTTAGTACGATGTATCATGCAGTGATATATCTTTAGTACGATGTTACATGTAGTGGCATGTCTTTAGTACGATGTTTCATGTAGTAACATGTCTTTATTAAGATGTTTCATGTAGTGACGTGATTTTAGTAAGATGTTTCATGTAGTGACATGTCTTTAGTAAGATGTTATATGTAGTGACATGTCTTTAGTACGACAGTGAAAAGTCTTTAGTACGATGTTTCAAAACTTAAAGACATGTTACTACATGAAACATCGTACTAATGGCATAGCACTGCATGATACATCGTACTAAAAACACATCACTACATGAAACATCGTACTAAAGACATGCCACTACATGAAACATCGTACTAAAGACATGTTACTGCATGAAACATCATACTAAAGACATGTCACTACATGAAACGAACTAAAAACATGTCACAACATGAAACATCGTTTTAAAGACATGCCACTACATGAAACATCGTACTAAAGACAAGTCAATATATAGAACATCAACTTAAAGACGTGTTACTACATGAAACATTGTACTAAAAACATATCATTATATAAAATATCGTACTAAAGACATGTCACTATATATGTATTATCTACTCAAAGACTCGGTACTACATGAAAAATCGTACTAAGAACATGTCATTAGATGAAACATCGTACTAAGGACACGTCACTACACGAAAAATCGTTCTAAAGCCATGTGACTACATGAAACATCGTACTAAAGACATGTTACTGAAAGAAACATCGTACTAAAACATAAATCTAAAGACATGTCACTACATGAAACATCGTTCTAAAGATATCTCACTACATGAAACATCGACCTAAAGACAAGTCACTACTTGAAACATCTTACTAAAATCATGTCACAACATGAAACATCTTACTAAAGCCATGTAACTACATGAAACATCGTACTAAAGACATGTCACTACATGTAACATCGTACTAAATACTTTTCACTGTCGTACTAAAGACATGTCACTACATATAACATTGTACTAAAGACATGTCACTACATGAAACATCTTACTAAAGCCATGTCACTACATGAAACATCGTACTAAAACATGTCATTACATGAAACATAGTACTAAAATCATGTTACTGCATGAAACATCTTCTAAAGACATGTCACTACATGAAACATCGTACTAACGACATGTCACTGCATGATACATCGTACCGAGGACATGTCACTACATGAAACATCGTTCTATATCCATATCACTACATGAAACATCGTACTAAAGACGTCACTACATGAAACGTCGTACTAAAAACATGTCACTACATGAAACATCGTACTAAAGACATGTCACTGCATGATACATCGTACTAAGGACATGTCACTACATGAAACATCGTACTAAAGACATCCCACTAAATAAAATATCATACTTAAGACATGTCACTATATTTAACATCAACTTAAAGACTTGTTACTACATGAAACATCGTACAAAAACATGTCATTAGATGAAACATCGTACTAAGGACACGTCACTACATGAAAAATCGTTCTAAAGCCATGTCACTACATGAAACATCGTACTAACGATATGTTACTGCATGAAACATCGTACTGAAGACATGTCAGTACATGAAACGAACTAAAAACATGTCATTACATGAAACATCGTATTAAAGACATGTCACTGCATGAAACATCGTACTATAGACACGTCACTACATGAAACGTCGACCTAAAGACATGCCACTATATGGAACATCGACCTAAAGACATCCCACTACATAAAATATCATACTTAAGACATGTCACTATATTTAACATCAACTTAAAGACTTGTTACTACATGAAACATCGTACTAAAACATGTCATTAGATGAAACATCGTACTAAGGACACGTCACTACATGAAAAATCGTTCTAAAGCCATGTCACTACATGAAACATCGTACTAACGATATGTTACTGCATGAAACATCGTAATAAATACATGTCATTACATGAAACATCGTACTAAAGACATTCAAATTCGATGACGAGGAACCCACTTTGAGACTAATAATGGCTGCAGACGGCTTGAATGGGTAATGAAGAAAAACTTTAATATAACAGCAAATATACAACGTTTCGACAAGGATATGTCATTGCATGAAACATAGACCTAAAGACATGTCACTATGTGAAACATCGACCTAAAGACATGTCCCTACATGAAACATCGACCTAAAGACATGTCACTATGTGAAACATCGACCTAAAGACATGTCACTACATGAAACATCGACCTAAAGACATGTCACTACATGAAACATCGTTCTAAAGATATGTCACTACACGAAACCTCGACCTAAAGAAATGTTACTACTTGAAACATCGTTCTAAAAACATATCACAACATGAAACATCATACTAAAGACAGTCAAATTCGATAACGAGGAATCCACTTTGAGACTAATAATGGCTGGAGACGGCTTGAATGGGTTATGAAGATTTTATGATGATTTTAATCAAACTCAAAGAACGGTTATTCTTATATAAATCAATTAAGAAGAAATTTTAGATTAATTTACACTTTTACATAATCTTTATACTAAAAATAAGTAGTTGATACCTGATGAAGACAAAACCTTGTCGAAACGTTGTACATTTGCTGTTATATTAAAGTTTTTCTTCATAACCCATTCAAGCCGTCTCCAGCCAATACTAAAGACATGTCATTACATGAAACATCGTACTAATAACATAAACCTAAAGACATGTCACTACATGAAACATCGTTCTAAAGATATCTAACTACATGAAACATCGACCTAAAGATATGTTACTACATGAAACATCGTACTAAAGACTTATCACAACATGAAACATCATACTAAAGACATGTCATTACATGAAACATCGTACTAAAGACATGTCACTATATGAAACATCGTACTAAAGACATGCCACTACATGAAAAATCATACTAAAACATGTTACTATATGGAACATCAACTTAAAGACATGTCACTACATGAAACATCGTACTAAGGGCATAGCACTGCATGATACA
The DNA here is from genome assembly GCF_000517525.1 of Limulus polyphemus. Lineage (NCBI taxonomy): Eukaryota > Metazoa > Arthropoda > Merostomata > Xiphosura > Limulidae > Limulus > Limulus polyphemus. Next base: position 5,096 of record NW_013678914.1, on the reverse strand, counting down.
TCGTACTAAAAAGATGTCACTACATGAAACATCGTACTAAAGACATGCCATTACATGAAACATCGTAAAAGACATGTCACTATATGTAACATCAACTTAAAGACGTGTTACTACATGAAACATCGTATTAAAAACATGTCACTATATAAAATATCATACTAAAGACATGTCACTATATGTAACATCAACTTAAAGACTTGGTACTACATGAAAAATCTACTAAAGACATATTACTGCATGAAACATCTACTAAAGACATGTCACTACATGAAACATCTTACTAAAGACATGTCACTGCATGATACATCGTACTAAGGGCATAGCACTGCATGATACATCGTACTAAAAACATGTCACTATATGAAACATCGTACTAAAGACATGCCTCTACAAGAAACATCGTATTAAAGTCATGTCACCAGATGAAATATCGTACTAAAACATGTCACTTCATGTAACAACATACTAAAGACATGTCACTACATGAAACATCGTACTAAAGACATGACACTACATGTAACATCGTACTAAAAATATGTCACTACATGTAACATCATACTAAAAATATGTCACTACATGAAACATCTTACTAAAGCCATGTCACTACATGAAACATCTTACTAAAGCCATGTCACTACATGAAACATCTTACTAAAACCATGTCACTACATGAAATATCGTACTAAAAACATGTTACTGAATGAAAAATCTACTAAAGACATGTTACTACATGAAACATCTACTAAAGACATGTTACTCATGAAACATCTACTAAAGACATATCACAACATGAGACCTCATACTAATAACATGTCATTACAGGAAACATCGTACTAAAGACATAAACCTAACGACATGTCACTATATGAAACATCGACCTAAAGACATGTTACTACATGAAACATCATACTAAAGACATCTCACTGAATGAAACATCGTACTAAATACATGCTACTACATGAAACATCGTACTAAGTTCATGTCACTACATGAAACATCGTACTAAAAATATACCACTGCATGATACATCGTACTAAGGACATGTCACTACATAAAACATTGTTCTAAAGCCATGTCACTACATGAAATATCGTAGAAAAGCCATGCCACTGCATGATACATCGTACTAAGGACATGCCACTACATGAAACATTGTTCTGAAGCCATGTCACTACATGAAACATCTTACTGAAGCCATGTCACTACATAAAACATCGTAGTAAAGACATGTCATTATATGGAACATCAACTTAAAGACATGCTACTACATGAAACATCGTACTAAA
>NW_013678914.1:1882-3594 GCF_000517525.1 Limulus polyphemus | reverse complement strand
ATCACTACATGAAACATCTTACTAAAGTCATATCACTACATGAAACATCTTACTAAAGACATATCACTTCATGAAACATCGTACTAAAGACATGTCACTATATGAAACATCGTACTAAAGACAAACCACTACATGAAAGATCGTACTAAGAATATGCCACTACATGAAAAATCATACTAAAACATGTCACTATATGGAACATCAACTTAAAGAGATGCTACTACACGAAACATCGTACTAAAGACACGTCACTACATGAAACATCCTACTAAAGACAAGTCACAACATGAAACATCGTACTGAAAACATGCCACTACATAAAACATCGTACTAAAGACATGTCACTATATGGAACATCAACTTAAAAACATGCTACTACATGAAACATCGTACTAAAACATGTCATTACATGAAACACCGTACAAAAACATGTTACTGCATGAAATATCTACTAAAGACATGTCACATGAAACATCGTACTAGAGACATGTCACTGCATGAAACATCGTAATAAGGACATGTCACTACATGAAACATCGTAATAAAGACATGTCACTATATGAAACATCGTACAAAAGACATGCCACTACATGAAACATCGTACTAAAGTCATGCCACTACATGAAAAATCATACTAAAACATGTCACTATATGGAACATCAACTTAAAGACATGTCACTACATGAAATATCGTACTAAGGACACGCCACTACATGAAACATTGTTCTAAAGCCATGTCACTACATGAAACATCGTACTAAAGACATGTTACTGCATGAAACATCGTACTAAAGACACGTCACAAATGAAAAAACGTTATAAACCCATGCCACTACATGAAACATTGTTCTAAAGCCATGTCACTACATGAAACATCGTACTAAAGACATGTTACTGCATGAAACATCGTACTAAAGACATGTTACTGCATGAAACATCGTACTAAAGACATGTCACAAATGAAAAATCGTTATAAACCCATGTCACTACATGAAACATCGTACTAAAGACATGTCACTATATGAAAAATCAACTTAAAGACGTGTTACTACATAAAACATCGGACTAAAATCATGTCACCACATGAAACATCTTAATAAAGCCATGTCACTACATGTAACATCATACTAAAGACATGTTACTACATGAAACATCGTACTAAAAACATGTCACTAAATGTAACATCGTACCAAAGACATGTCACTATATGAAACATCTTACTAAAGCCATGTCACTACATGAAACATCTTACTAAAGCCATGTCACTACATGTAACATCATACAAAAGACATGTCACTACATGAAAAATAGTACTAAAACATGTCACTAAATGTAACATCGTACTAAAGACATGTCACTACATGAAACATCTTACTAAAGCCATGTCACTACATGAAACATCTTACTAAAGCCATGTCACTACATGTAACATCATACTAAAGACATGTCACAACATGAAATATCGAACTAAAAACGTGTCACTAAATGTAACATCGTACTAAAGACATGTCACTATATGAAACATCTTACTAAAGCCATGTCACTACATGTAACATCATACAAAAGACATGTCACTACATGAAACATAGTACTAAAACATGTCACTAAATTTAACATCGTACTAAAGACATGTCACTACATGAAACATCTTACTAAAGCCATGTCACTACATGAAACATCTTACTAAAGCCATGTCACTACATGAAACATCT
>NW_013678914.1:0-1002 GCF_000517525.1 Limulus polyphemus | reverse complement strand
AAGTCACCACATGAAATTTCGTACTGAAAACATGTCACTACATAAAACATCGTACTAAAGACATGTCACTATATGGAACACCAACTTAAAGACATATTACTACATGAAACATCGTACTAAAAGATGTCATTACATGAAACATCGTACTAAAAACATGTTACTACATAAAACATCGTACTAAAAACATGTCACTGCATAAAATATCATACTAATACATGTCACTATATGTAACATCAACTTAAAGACTTTGTACTACATGAAACATCGTACTAAAAACATGTCAGTAGAAGAAACATCGTACTAAGGTACGTCACTACATGAAAAATCGTTTTAAAGCCATGTCACTACATGAAACATCTTACTAAAGCCATGTCACTACATGAAACATCGTACTAAAGACATGACACTATATGAAACATTGTACTAAAGACATACCACATCATGAAACATCGTACTAAAGTCATGTCACCACATGAAACATTGTACTAAGAACATGTCACTACATAAAACATCCTGCTAAAGACATGTCACTAAATGAAACATCTTTCTAAAGCCATGTCTCTACATGAAACATCTTACTAAAGTCATGTCACTACAGGAAACATCGTACTAAAGACATGTCACTATATGAAACATCGTACTAAAGACATACCACAACATAAAAAATCGTACTAAAGACATGCCAGTAGATGGAACATCGTACTAAGGTACGTCACTACATGGTACATCCTACTAAAGACAAGTCACCACATGAAACATCGTACTGAAAACATGTCACTATATGGAACATCACATTTAAGACATGCTACTACATGAAACATCGTACTAAAACATGTCATTACATGAAACATCGTACTAAAAACATGTTACTGCATGAAACATGTTTTATAGACATGTCACTACATGAAACATCGTACTAAAGACATGTCACTATATGGAACATCGTACAAAAGACATGCCACTACATGAAGCATCGTACTAAAGACATGCCACTACATGAAG
>NW_013678913.1:8352-9284 GCF_000517525.1 Limulus polyphemus | reverse complement strand
CAATGCAGAGTGTGAAAAGTTTAAAAAGATAGTGAGTCATCTGTTAGTAGAGCAGATTCAAGTTTATAGATATATCACAATGCAGAGTGTGAAAAGTTTAAAAAGATAGTGAGTCATCTGTTAGTAGAGCAGATTCAAGTTTATAGATATATCACAATGCAGTGTGTGAAAGTTTAAAAAGATAGTGAGTCATCTGTTAGTAGAGCAGATTCAAGTTTATAGATATATCACAATGCAGTGTGTGAAAAGTTTAAAAAGATAGTCAGTCATCTGTTAGCAGAGTAGAGTCAAGTTTATAGATATATCACAATGCAGTGTGTGAAAAGTTTAAAACTCTTGGTCAAGCATTGTCTAACTTGTCTTCTAGTGTGATTCTGGTGTTGCCTTCTACAACTTTTTCAACGCCATTTCTCAGAAACCTCGAATGGTTGCAATGATAGGTCCCACTGCTTCTGGTGTCACAGAGCGTCTGGCCAGAGCTATTAATTACTGGAATATTGTTCAAGTAAGTAACTTACCCAACAATAAAAGTACCAATAAATGGTATATTCATGGATTAGTTGGCACACACGGAAAATTTGAATTTTTATACACGTTTTTTATATATTTGGAAGACATGTTAGTTTTGAGAACTATATATTATGGCTTTAACTAAATTTTTAAAAAGATAAATTATTTTGTACGAAGCAAGCTTACAAAAGCTCGAAAGGACAAGGATGAAAATGTACTAGATGTATTGTATACTGAAGACGATGGAGGTTCCAATAAGGTCTGGTACAGGACGATACCATGTGTTAATATGCAATTTTTTTTTACATTTCTGTTTTTTTTTAGTTCAGTTTCAACTAAGAGAGTTGGTCAAATAAGCAGCATGGCTTCTTATTACTTTGACTACACACGATAAGCAACATGGCTTCCTATTACTTTAACTA
>NW_013678913.1:2004-7352 GCF_000517525.1 Limulus polyphemus | reverse complement strand
AAGCAACATGGCTTCTTATTACTTTAACTACACACGATAAGCAACATGGCTTCCTATTACTTTAACTACACACAATAAGCAACATGGCTTCCTATTACTTTAACTACACACAATAAGCAACATGGCTTCCTATTACTTTAACCGTTTAACTACACACGATAAGCAACATGGCTTCCTATTACTTTAACTACACACGATAAGCAACATGGCTTCTTATTACTTTAACTACACACAATAAGCAACATGGCTTCCTATCACTTTCACGAAATAACTTAATTAATTGGCTTCTTATTACTTTAACTACACACGGAATAACTTCATTAATTTATCATTAAGCGATTTCTTCGCATGCGATATCATGGTATTGACAGCTGTCTTTTCTGTCGGCAAATCGTCTGCCCTTATGCTTTAATGTGTGTTGTTCCACGTCACGTTTACGGGGTGCGGGACGTGAGCAGCCTAGCTTTTTTACGTATTGCATTTTGGTACTTAAAGTCAGAATCTCCTCCGTTATCTTATTTTTTTTCGTTAAGAGTAGATTTAAGTCTTACAGATTTCGTAGAGATTTTTGAGGATTTGGCAAATTTAGATTTTGTAGAGATTTAACACCAATCTTATTTTAAGAGCTTTCAAATGTACTTGTTTAGTATCAGTTTAACTTTCCTGCCCTTGTTTTGGTTCATTGTGTTTGTACTTTAATTGTGTTTTTGTCGTTAAAGGTGTGGTTGTGTTGATGAAAGTAACAAACCCATGATCTGTGATATGTCAAACCTCCTGTTAGACAGACCCTAACTATTTGATTAGTAGGAAATTTGTGTCATTGATTATATTACAAAATAAATCGATTTCGTCACCAGGAGAGATCCAATTTTCCAGATATTGTATGTTTCTGGTTTATTTTCAGTGTTAACAGATACACAGATTCTCCTCAAACTTATTGTGATTTTTAAAACTTTACCTGAGTTTTTCTTCTGTATTTATTAGTAGTAATAGTGGTAGTTTTGAAATAATTGACACACATTCTGTGATACTTGGCTGTAATGGTAAAGCTGGCAGGTTCGTGGATTTCAATATGTCCCACTAGGTTAAACTTGTACAAAGATTGCTAAGAAGTAAAGTAGCAGCCGATATTTCGAGAAACATAGTCCTGAAAATTATGTAAAATTAGAAATTTGATTCCTGAAAAGCCTTGTGCTATGTGATGATGCTATTTCGACCATTTGCTCTGAAGATACCAGTAGAGAAATATGTCAATCAGGCCTGCAGGGCACGAGGCACAACTTTAGCGAAGAAAGATGCCAATCAGGCCTACAGGGAATGAAGCATAACTTTAGTGGAGAAAGATGCCAATCAGGCCTGCAGGGAATAAAGCACATCTTTAGTAGAGAAAGATGCTAATCAAGCCTACAGGGAATAATGTACAGCTTTAGAAGAGAAAGATGACAATAAGGTTTCAGGGAATGAAGCACAACTTTAGTAGAGAAAGATGCCAATAAGGCCTACAGGGAATGAAGCACAACTTTAGTAGAGAAAGATGCCAATAAGGCTTTAGGGAATGAAGCACAACTTTAGTAGAGAAAGATGCCAATAAGGCTACAGGGAATGAAGCACGACTTTAGTAGAGAAAGATGCCAGTCATGTCTACAGGGAATAAAGTACAACTGTAGAAGAGAAAGATGCCAATCAGGCAAACAGGGAATGAAGTACAACTTTGGTAGAGAAAGATGCCAATAAGGCTACAGGGAATGAAGCACATCTTTAGTAGAGAAAGATGCCAATCAGGCCTACAGAGAATGAAACATAACTTTAGTGGAGAAAGATGCCAATCAGGCCTGCAGGGAATAAAGCACATCTTTAGTAGAGAAAGATGCTAACCAAGCCTACAGGGAATAATGTACAGCTTTAGTAGAGAAAGATGCCAATCAGGCCTACAGGGAATAAAGTACAACTTTAGTAGAGAAAGATGCCAATCAGGCCTACAGGGAATGAAACACAACTTCGATGGTTTGTAAAAGTCGTACACACCATAACAATAGTTGTTGTAACAAATAGCTTATATAAATAGTGTTCCGACCACTACTCTGTTTGTTGTTTACAGCCAGCCTGAAGAGCTCTGGATTGAGCGAAACGCGTCGTCGGTAATGAATATAATAAATAGAGTGTATAATTGAATAAATAGAGTTGTTTAAACATTTGTTTAATAACCAGTTCGAAATACAGTGTATTTGGAATACTTTTATTATTCACTCCTCAAATTCTTGAAAATCCTTAAGGGATTAGAATAAGAATGTAGTGTTTAGAAACGTATTAGGCCTAATACTAATATCTTATGACAAGTATAGTTCATAATAAACTCTCGAAATGATTCGATACCGAATAGTTCTACCACTTTAGGAGGCAAGAAATACGATCCAGTTTTGTAACTGTCTGCGGCATCTCCTGGTCTATTCTTAAACAAACAATCAATCTGATAAATAATAAATAACTTAGCAATGATTACAAACGTTACTGTTTGTCTTTAGAATTAAATATTCTTATAGTTGTTTCGTTCTATGTTTCTCATTTTGTTTGTCTGTTAACTCCAACTCTTTTATGTTTGTCTGTCTGTTAACTTCAACTCTCTTATGTTGGTTTGTCTGATAACCCCAACTCTGTTAAGTTTGTTGTCTGTTAACTCCAACTTCAGATATTTGTTTGTCTGATAACCCCAACTCTCTTAAGTTTGTTTATCTTGTGAACTCCAACTCCCTCATTTTGTTGTCTGTTAACTCCAACTTTCTCACATTTGTTTGTCTATTAACTCCAACTCTCTTATGTTTGTTTGTCTGTTAACTTCAACTTTCCTATGTTTGTCTGTCTGTTAACTTCAACTCTCTTATGTTTGTTTGTCTGTTAACTCCAACTCCCTCACGTTGCACTGATAACCATAATCGTTGTGGAAAAGACAAGAGCGAAATTGTCAGTTTTTGTAAGATAATTATCATAGTGAATAATAGAAGATTATTGGTTTAATTATTTACGCTTTTTTGTAGTATTCTCAAACATATGAAATTATTGTCAAGCACAAAACTACATAGCAGTCTACTTGGGCTATGCCCTCCGCAGGTATCGAACTCCGAGTTCTAGATTTATTAAAGACTTTGACTGCACTGCTTACAGAGAGAAACATTGCACTGTTGGTTTTATGAAGTTTATTGCGTGTGTTTTTTAAGTCACATAGTACTGTTCTAATTAATTTTATTGTCATTAGTGTGAATTTAAATGCTTATTGTTATTCATTATAAAATTCAATAAACTCATAGTATTGAGTAATAGTTTTTTTTCTCTCATCTGTTTATTAGTTAGATGTTTTATTAAACACCAATCAGTGAAATAGATCATTATTGAATATTTCTTTAGATATCGTTCGGTTCCTTATCTCCTGCTCTCAGCGATAAAGAAAATTATCCCTTTTTCTACCGCACGGTGGCGCCCGATTCTTCCCACAACTCAGCTCGTCTAGCGTTTATAGATCATTTCTCCTGGAAAGCTGTGTCAATTCTTCATGAAGATGACGAACTTTACGCGTTGGTAAGCTACGTTGATGTAACGTAGACCACACGTTTATATATCATAAATATAGAATTTAGTTAAAAAAAACATCAATTCTGGCTATGTAATAAATCTCCCTCACTGTCTGTCATAAATATAGTACTTAGTTAAAATACGCCAGTTTTGGCTATGAAATAAATCCCCCCACTGTCTGTCATAAATATAGTACTTAGTTAAAATACGCCAGTTTTGGCTATGAAATAAATCCCCCTCACTGTCTGTCATGAATACAGTAATTAGTTAAAATACACCAATTTTGGCTATGAAATAAATCCCCCTCAGTGTCTGTCATAAATATAGTAATTAGTTAAAAAAAAACATCAATTTTGGTTATGTAATAAATCTCCTCACTGTCTGTCATAAATATAGTAATTAGTTAAAAAACCGTCAATTCTGCCTATGAAATAAATCCCCGTCAGTATTTTTAGCGACTTAGAAGCTTGAAATATCTTTACTCAATCCTTTGAAATATATTTTATCCAATTAATGTTTGGAAAACTGTAGTTGAAAACGTTACGTGATCAGCCTTGTACTTTATATTCATGAAAAATAAAATACAAGAAAGAAAAATATGAACAACATCGAAATTTAAAAAGAACTAGTGTTCGTTTACATCAGCAAAAAAAAATGTTTTGCAACGTTTTCCTTGCAACTATCAACAAAAAATGTTTTGCAACGTTTTCCATGCAACTATCAACAAAAAATGTTTTGCAACGTCTTTCCTTGCAACTACCAACAAAAAATGTTTTGCAACGTTTTCCATGCAACTATCAACAAAAAATGTTTTGCAACGTTTTCCATGCAACTATCAACAAAAAATGTTTTGCAACGTTTTCCATGCAACTATCAACAAAAAATGTTTTGCAACGTTTTCCTTGCAACTATCATTGGAGGGTGTTCGTGAGTGTTGACAAAACACGAAGACGGAACGAAATGAGAAAACACGACGAAATTGGTCATACAATCTCTTCTTTGAGAGAAATATTATCTTCACTTTATTCTTATCGATTAAAAGTTCTGAATTTAAAAAATAAATGTCTTTCTACAGCAAATTAAAATCACCTTCTTTATATACACTTGCTAGTTTTATAAACTTCAGTTTTACCCAATAAACAAACATCTAAAGCAGAATGGTCCAAAGTATCAAATAATGTGCAATATATAAATATGTGTAATTAAATTTTATTCATGATTGTTCTTTATTTTTGCATTTTCATAAAATATATATATATAAGTCCATGTGCTTCTGTCGAATGACATCGAACACAATAACTACTGATATAAGTCCATGTGCTTCTGGTGAATGACATCGAACACAATAACTACTGATATAAGTCCATGTGCTTCTGGTGAATGACATCGAACACAATAACTACTGATATAAGTCCATGTGCTTCTGTTGAATGACATCGAACACAATAACCAGTAAACTGGTTATTGTGTTCGATGTCATTCAACAGAAGCACATGGACTTATAACAACACAGAAAAAAGTTGATAGAACTTATTTTCCAACACAGAAAACAGTTGATAGAACTTACTTTACAACACAGAAAACAGTTGATAGAACTTACTTTACAACACAGAAAAAAGTTGATAGAACTTACTTTACAACACAGAAAATAGTTATCCCAGCTCACTCGCACGTTTTTCTCAACATATATTTATGGTAACGTTGAACTCTTTAGATACCTGGACAAAGTAAGTTCTATCAACTGTTTTCTGTGTTGGAAAGTAAGTTCTATCAACTGTTTTCTG
>NW_013678913.1:0-1994 GCF_000517525.1 Limulus polyphemus | reverse complement strand
GTAAGAGGATACAACTACAGAACTGAATAATTTATATTAACTAACAAAAGTAGCTTTGTTTCCACGTGTAATAGAGGATGAATTTCTAATTTCTAAGAACTTACAACTAGCTGGAAGTAAGAGGATACAACTACAGAACTGAATAATTTATATTAACTAACAAAAGTAGCTTTGTTTCCACGTGTAATAGAGGATGAATTTCTAATTTCTAAGAACTTACAACCCGCTGGAAGTAAGAGGATACAACTACAGAACTGAATAATTTATATTAACTAACAAAAGTAGCTTTGTTTCCACGTGTAATAGAGGATGAATTTCTAATTTCTAAGAACTTACAACTCGCTGGAAGTAAGAGGATACAACTACAGAACTGAATAATTTATATTAACCAACAAAAGTAGCTTTGTTTCCACGTGTAATAGAGGATGAATTTCTAATTTCTAAGAACTTACAACTCGCTGGAAGTAAGAGGATACAACTACAGAACTGAATAATTTATATTAACCAACAAAAGTAGCTTTGTTTCCACGTGTAATAGAGGATGAATTTCTAATTTCTAAGAACAACTGTTTTCTGTGTTGTAAAGTACGTTGTGTTAACTGTTTTCTGTGTTGTAAAGTAATCTGTTTTAATTATTTTCAGGCGCTGAACGAGCTGGTGACAGAACTGGAACAGGATAACATTACTTTGACCTTTACAGAGAGCGTTACTCAGGTAGATTTCAAGGACTGCCTCTTAACACTGAAGGTGAGATATTTATTGTAGTGTTTTCCTGGGTGTTAACACTGAAGGTGAGGGACTTTATTGTAGTGTTTTCCTGGGTGTTAACACTGAAGGTGAGGGACTTTATTGTAGTGTTTTCCTGGGTGTTAACAGTGAAGGTGAGGTACTTTATTGTAGTGTTTTCTTGTGTGTTAACAGTGAAGGTGAGGTACTTTATTGTAATGTTTTCCTGGGTGTTAACACTGAAGGTGAGGTACTTTATTGTAATGTTTTATTGTTTAAGATTAGGCAGATAATGAATATGAAAATTTGTAAGTACTGCACATGCGTGGATTGTAAAGATAAAAACCAATCACACTTTCTACCGAAGTGTTCACGTCACTGAATAGGTAGAATGATGGATATTTAAATGAATTACTAGCTCATTGTGTTTTTATTATTCTATATAATTAAATTAGTAAAATCACACACATTATTTCCTGAAATTTCTCATTGAATATTTTTTAAATGCGCTGGATTTTAAACAATCTCTACAAAAGCACTCATATGTAAGTTACGTTGTATACTATGTATTATTGTTGTTGTTGTTTTCTATTACCATTTTGTGTTATTTGCCGGCTCAAACTTCATTAGCGGCATTAAGAAACTTATATATACTTCAAATAATACACTGTCAGTTTTACAGCTTCATCCTCTGGTATAATCTATTTCTCTACGTGAAGGTTCCAAACGATAAACACACGTACGTGAGTAATGTGTGTTCTTTGTACATCTATAAAACAAGAACTACGTGAGAAAGCTTCTTTCAATGCCATATTGGTAATTGTTATAAAAATGCTTCTGCCAGCTTTAAACCTTTGGATGTGTTGAATGTGTATATTCTAGATGAAAAGAAAGGGAATCAGGAATCAATAAAACCACAAAGGATGGTAAATTAAATTTAGAAGTTATTGTTATTGTATTGCTAAGTTATTGTTCTTATCTAGACAGGAAAAAAAAATCTGACTTTAGTTAGGAAAATCGAATTTCAATTTGTATTGTTCATATATTTTTTGTTGTTGTTGTTCTACTTTCAATTGGAACCAGAGAAGCGTTATAAGAGGACCGCGCAGAAAGCTCTGTACGTTTCCATCGTTTTTACAGTTTTGTTTCCTACTATCAAAATATAAAAGTACAGAACATTGTTGAAAACTTTTTGTTAAAAATGTAATGCGAGTTGAAAGATAGAACTTGCTTTACAACACATAAAACAGTTCACACAGCTTACTTTA
>NW_013678912.1:7766-9257 GCF_000517525.1 Limulus polyphemus | reverse complement strand
CAAAGTAGACAAAATTTTGTGTAAGAGGGACTAAAAAGACCGTTATCAAAGTCGAAAACATTTAATCTAAGAAGGAATAAAAAGACCGTTATCAAAGTCGAAAAAATTTAGATTAACAAGTACTAAAAAGACCGTTATCAAAGAAGAAAAAATCTAGTGTAAGAAAGACTAAAAAGACCATTATGAATTTAAAAAACATCTACTGTAAGAAGGGTTTAAAAGACCGTTATCAAAATCGACCAAGTCTACTGTAAGAAGTGAGTAAAAAGATCGTTATCAAAGTCGACAAATCATAGCGGAAGAAGGAATAAAACGGCCGTAATCAAAGTCGACAAAATATAGTGTAAGGACTAAAAATAGACCGTTATCAAAGTCGACAAAATCTAGTGTAAGAGGGACTATAAAAGACCGTTATCAAAGTCGATGAAATCTAGAGTAACTAGGACTAAAAAGAACATTATGAATTTAAAAAAATCTAGTGTAAGAAGGAGTAAAAAGACCGTTATCAAGATCGAATAAATCTAGTGTAAGAAGAAAAAAAGACCGGTATCAAAGTCAACAAAATCTAGCGGAATAATGAATAAAAAGACCCATATCAATGTCGATAAAATCGCTTAAGGTTAATGTCGCTTAAGGTTTTTTTAGTCCACAATGTTTATTGTGGACTAAAAAAACCTTAAGCGAAGTCGAAAAAATCTAGTAAGAAGGACTAAAAAAACCGATATCAAAGTCGAAAAAATCTAGTGTAAGAAAGACTAAAAAGAGCATTATGAATTTCAAAAATATTTAAAGTAAGAAGAACTAAAAAGACCGTTATCAAAATCGACAAAATCTAGAGTAATAAGTGAGTAAAAATACGGTTATCTAAGACGTAAAAGTATAGTGTAAGAAGCACTAAAAAACCGTTATCAAAGTAGACAAAATCTAGTGTAAGAAGGACTAAAAAGTTCGTTATTAAAGTTAGCAAAATATTATATACGTAGGACTAGAAATACCGTTATCAATGTCAACAAAATCTAGTGTAATAACGACTAAAGAGACCGATATCCAAGTCGAAAAAATGTTAATTAAGAAGGAATAAAAAGTCGTCACATTTTAGAGTAACAAGGACTAAAAAGACCGTTATCAAAGGCGACTAAATCTAGTGTAAGAAAGACTAAAAAGAACATTACGAATTTCAAAAAATCTAGAGTAAGAAAGACTAAAAAGTCTGTTATCAAAATCGACAAAATCTAGTGTAATAAGTGAGTAAAAAGACCGTTAATCAAAGTCGACGAAATATAGTGTAAGAAGGACTAAAAAGATCGTTATCAAAGTCGACAAAATTTAGTGTAAGAGGGACTAAAAAGACCGTTATCAAAGTCGAAAACATCTAGTGTAAGAAGGACTAGAAAGAACGTTATCAAGGTCGACAAATTTTAGTGTATGAAGGAGTAAAACGACCGTTATCAAGGTCGACAAAATTTAGATTATGAAGGAGTAAAACGACCG
>NW_013678912.1:2262-7439 GCF_000517525.1 Limulus polyphemus | reverse complement strand
ATACTAACACCGAGTTGTTTAAGGAAACTGTGTTATAAACTTTAAATCATTATAAATTCCGGCTCGTTTCGAATCTTGGATTCTGATAACACTTACTTCTGGTTGCGATTCAAAGAAATACTAATATTTAAGGGTTAATCGTGTCTCTCTCAATGACTTACAAGCATGCTTAATCATGAATACACGACATTCGGATAAAAATACATTAAAAGTAGGTCCAGAATAGAAACAAACATGGTGTTAGTATAAGTTATAACACAGTTTCCTTAAACAAACTCGGTGTTAGTATAAGTTTATAACAGTTTCCTTAAACAAACTTGATGTTAGTATATCCTACGTGAGTTACTAAAGAAGATAAAAACATTATTTGTTAACGCATATTACAAACAAATAGAGTAAAAGTTAAGATATTCAAAGAACATTATAAGCCTACTGTATTTCATATACACCTGATGGTAAATGTAGCTGAACTATATAAAACAAAGAAACGAAATGTACCGAAAGCTGTTCAGTTTGTGATGTAATAAGGGGTGATTTTTTTTCAGCTGTTCTTGGGAACTGTTTTAAGCACAACAGAACGAAGAACTGATATATATATGCTCAGTTCCACTCCTTTCTGAAGATAAATACTAATTAGTTTCTTAATTCTACTTCCCAGTTTGTATCAAAGCCATGTTGATGTATCATACGTCACACGAGTTGCTAGGAGGCTATACAAAAGCATCACCCTGTAGTTTCTTTAGTAACTCACGTAGGATGTGGTGGTTTTGTATAACCTCCTAGCAACTCGTGTGACGTATGATATCTGTAGTTTCTTTAGTATCTCACGTAGGATGTGATGCTTTTGTGTTGCCTCCTAACAACACGTATAACTTGTGATATTTGCAGCTTCTTTAACAACTCACGTAGAACGTGATGCTTTTATATAATCTCTTAGCAACACAGATAACTTATGATATTTATAGTTTCTCTAACAACTCACGTAGATTATGATGCTATTGTATCATTTCTTAACAAAAATCTTTCAACATTTGATAGCTTCTTTAGGAACTCACGTACTGTACGGTAGCATCGTCTTTCAACAAACGGTGTTTGTAACACTTCTAGATACTCAGTTTACAAACCACTTTTAATTTTATTTCAAATAGAGCACATTTCTTATGTAGCTTCGAAACAACATTACACAGACATATAAAACTATGTTTATACCCAAATAAACAAGTAATCACAGTAACTATCGAATAGTATTCAACATTAGCTAGGACTGAAAGTAGTTCAACGACTCAGCCTGTTGTATTACTACACCCTTCCGCTCGTATCACCGCCGCTCATTTGGTTTTTACATGGTTAAATCTCGTTACTCGTGTGTAACTAAACCTTTAAAGAAGTTCGGAAAAACTAAACACTTAATTCTTGAGTCCTAGGGTATCTTGTTATAACGAAAGGTTTGTTCCGCCTGAAGCACGCGAAGCACTATGCACGTGTTTCCCAAGCGTTAATTCACGATATACCTTGCGGCGTGATACACTGCTTTTATTACACGAGAAGGCTGTTGTACATGAGTATAGAGTTATTGTTATGTTATTAGTTCGTGTAATTTTGTAATCTTTGTGTAATGTAATTTCTGCGTTTGTCGCTAAACATGTTTTTTTTTTGTATATTTATTATTCAAGATTTGTAAAGAACTAAATAAAGAATGTTAAAGCTTCAATCTTCTTTCGTTAGTAGGCCTGGTGGTTAGTGCATTCCAATCTTCTTTCGTTAGTAGGTCTGGTGGTTAGTGCATTCCAATCTTCTTTCGTTAGTAGGCCTGGTGGTTAGAGCATTCGTACGTGGGTTCGATTCCCATCACCGAACACGCTCGTCCTTTCAGCCGTGGGTACGTTATGATATTACGGTCAGTCCCACTATTCGTTGGTAAAGAGTAGCCTAATAGTTAGCGGTGGGTGATTTTTGATTGTCTACACTTCTAAATTGGGGACGGCTGGCACCGATAGCCTTTCGAATAGCTTTTCACGAAATTCATGAGCAAACAAACAAACAAACAAGTTTTCGTTAGCCATGTCTTTGTCAGGAAAACCAGATGTGTTCGTTAAATACGTTGGGAACAACTCTCTGTAATAGTTCACACATAAGTAGTATAGAGAATGGGGGTTCTGGACCACTTCACTAGCTGGGGCCCTCCCCACCCCCCTGGAGGGCCCCCAGCCCATGTTCCGGAATTGGGTAGGGCAGACCTCAAGCACATAAGGGTCGGCGTACACAAAGAATTGGCAAAAGTTAATCTACGCCAACGGGCGTCCACGTACGCAAAGAATTGGCAAAAGTGTATGTAGGCCACCGGGCGTCCAGGTACACAAAGAATTGGCAAAAGTGTATGTAGACCACCGGGCGTACACGTACATAAAGAATCGGCAAAAAAAAGGAGAGCCCGTAGGGACGGCCCACCACCCTCCTGCAGCTTTGCTGCAACTCGGGCTCTCAGAGTATGTGTTCTTACAAGAACGCGGTATCCAAGGTAACCAATATGACCCATTCACCATAGCAACGTCGTTCACACAGGAACAGTTGTGTGCGAGTGTTGGCTTCACTCGAAGCCACAGGTTGCAAGCTACTGACGCAGGCTACGGCGGGAAAGTCTTCACACATCAACCCACGTGGCGGAGCATGTATACCAGCAAGTAAAGTGGGTGCTTCTAATTAGTGGTCATTCTATGGGGCTAGCCTGTCACAGACACAAAGTGTCAGACAAACAACAGTCAGTGAGCAAAACTCAATCCTCGATCCAATCGTGGATTGAAAAATGCACTGTGCTCTGCACACAAGGAAGTTTTGGTAATCATACCAAAAAAAAAAGCGGCACTCATGATTGAGTGGTATTTGGTTTTCATAACTCTGATGACTGGCGTTCATGTAGGAACGACAGACTAATAGTCCCAGTACACTGACATTACATGTCACTAGTTGGCCTGCTGCCAGTACTGGGCAACACTGCTGTCTGTTATCAGCATGCCCTGTATTTGTTTTCTATGCTGATAAACTTCCGAAAAGGAAAGACCCAGTGTCCTGAAACGGGCATATTTACCTCACAATTTCACTCAGTTTTCTGGCATAAGAGTCTTGAATACCAACATTCTCCTCAAGCTATTCTTTCCATGTACCTGATACTTTGCCAGCCAGTTTTTCAATGCTGTGTAGTTCAAATGCCACATTAAGCCATTCTCCATAATCAAGGGAGGTATAGAGAGAGAGAGACTGAATTTTGTTTTCTCAACAAATCATAGCCTGATTTGAGATTATTCAATATGCTTTCCAGGCTTGTAAAGAGGCCCACCTCAGACACTTTAGGGCAGTTGACTGTATCATTTGTTGCAATTTTCCGAACCAAATATTTGTGAAGATCTTGGCCGGAAAGTAATTTTGACTTCTTTTTATGATCCTCTGGAAGTGATTTTATATCTGCCTTTGTTTTTTTTTTTTGGAATAAACTTGCCCGCAGGTCCTCCTTTTCAAGATCTTCAATAAAAAACATCATCTCATAGTGATATTCTCTGTTAGCTTGAATAAGCTGTAGTTGTTGTTCATCCCATGGATATGTGCACTGTGTCTCATTATCCGTCAAATCTGCACCCAGAATGCTGCCATTTGGGGTGTCTATATCAATGGGAGATGGTACAGGACTCCTAATATTTGATTGCCTTGACATAATGATCACTAAAACCAAGCACCTACCTTAGTCGTCGGAATACAAGCTCCTAATGGGCTACATCCTGTTATGACTGTGTTATATTATACAAGCCAGAACTTTCTAGAAAGCTGATGCAACACACGTGGAAGTATTGTGATTTCTCAAGGTGGGACAGGAAGTAAGCTCTGGCACATGGCTGAGACAGATAATGTAAACATGACGTAGTCATAGCGCATGGCTGAACCAGGAACTAAACACAAACAAATATCTACAGTCATAGTAGTATGGTGGCTCAAAGAGTATAAATACAAAAAGTTGGCTTGTTTCTTTTCCGCAGGAATAACCCTGTAAGCAGTGGTTAAGGGGTGTACTGAGGTGGGTCATCTTGGCGTGTTGTGCTGCAGAACAACGGCACCTCCTGCGGCTGTTGCCTCGCAACAACAATGCAAACGCAGTTACATGCTACGGTGCGGTTGACAGTTTTTTTTATGAAGCTGGCCCGGGCCTCGTCTCTGCCCCGCCGAATGAGGGAGTTTTTTTGTCTCCTCGTTCAGGTCTGGAGGTGCGACGGCGGCATGCGCTCTCCGTGCTGCAGCACGGATTTCAGCTTTCATTTGTTTGTACTTGGTGGTTTCATCCACAATGAGACGAAATTCGTCATCGGAAATTTCCCCGTCGAGCAGGGCGGCTGACACATGATCTGCGATAGTGTTCAGTTTGCTCTCAGCCAACACTCTGATCATGCTTTCTGGCTTTGACCGCAAAGCGGCGGCCGATAAACTTCCCGGCCACTCCTAGGACACCGCAGGTTAAGGCCGCGATTTCAAGACCCAAGACAACGGGGGGCCGCGATGATGGTAGAAAGAAGACCCACACCCACGACGCCCATCCCCCATGCCGGCTGTGAGCAGCACCGTCGAGGGCATTGACCCCACGGTGGTACTTTTTGAACAGCTCTGCCCGTTTATCTCGCTCATCCTCAAGGCGCTCTTTCAGTTGTGAGATCTCCTGAAGCCGGTAGGATTGCGCTTGCGCTGGTGGAACGGCAGAGCCAGACATGTCGTCGGCACTTCCAGTTGACAGCTCTGCTGTCGGCAGTTCTGGGTAAAGTGAAGGGCACTGCATAGGTTTGAGGGGTGAGCAACCCCTGTCGGAGGAGCGATGTAAGTTGCTGCGCTGCTGCGTTCATAGTACTGCTGTCATATGGGTATACCTTACGGGAGATTTATGTTCAATAGGGAATTTACAGCCCAACGAAGTGGGGTATCTGGGCCAACAAGCATTTGGCACCTCTTCTAGCCGCAGTTGCATGAGCCTCTAGTTCATACATGAAGTTGGCATGGGCCACTAGGGCTTGCTTCCCCTTATAGGCTAGCAAATGTGAAACCCGATTAGCTCCGCAGGATTGACACAACTGACACTCCGCTTGGGTCCCTGCGGCACGCCCGGCATGGCCAGGTGGATAAGACGCTCGACTCACAATCTGAGG
>NW_013678912.1:0-1608 GCF_000517525.1 Limulus polyphemus | reverse complement strand
GAGCCACTGGCACGTGTTCTTACCCTTCATAGTTAGCGTCTGTAGGCTATAGTATACTCATCGCAGTGGGTAGGTCAAAAAGGAGAATTTGTGTTGCAAGCAGGAAGGTGAGGCTGGCCGGCGAGGGTGGTGGGCCGTACCTACGGGCTCTCCCTTTTTTGCCGATTCTTTATGTACGCGGACGCCCGTTGGCGTAGATTAACTTTTTGCCAATTCTTTGTGTACGCCGAGCCTTATGTGCTTGAGGTCTGCCCTACCCAATTCCGGAACATGGGCTGGGGGTCCTCCAAGGGGGTGGGGAGGGCCCCAGCTAGGGAAGTGGTCCAGAACCCCAATTCTCTATACTCCTCACATATTATTCCGAGCAACATAACTCTCTGTAATAATTCACACATATTATCCTGAGCAACATAACTCTCTGTAATAATTCACACATATTATCCTGAGAAACATTTTTGAAATTCTGAAGAGCTTGTCCCAGCTGCGAAGTGAAACCTGTAGCTTGAAGTAGGCTTAATGTTAAATTAGAATGTTTTTTTCTTTGTTTTTTTTACACAGGCAGAAAATCGGGCATATACACACGCAATTAGCTTATAGAAATTAGTCTTACCTATTGATATTTTTACTGTGGAGAATCTTGAGAGATTTATCACTTTCCTGCAGTATAAAGCATGTGAAACTCATCCAAGAGAAACATCAGTTATTTAGTGGACTATAACGATCAGTTTCTGACAGTTCCACATTTTCAGGATAGTCCACCATACACATCGAGCAGCGCCCCTAGCGTCACACATGTATCTTTACCTCCGTGTCTTTATATGTAAAACTATACGATTTAATCCCTTTTTTCAGTTACTTAAATATTTTGTTTATTTAGTACAAGTAGAGAAAATAAAACTAAAGCTTTGATTATTGGCCTGTTATTTGTATCACTAACTAACTCCTAGTGAAATCACAGCCACTATAATGCAAGTTAATATTTGTAGTTTTTTTATCTAGATACCATGCACAACATTTAAGTGCTTTTAATAAACCGTAGCTTGTGTTGTTTATGATATCATTTGGATGGATTGGATACATATTGAGGACAGAACTCGCAAAAAACAATATATTAAAAGAAATAACGGAATTAGATAGAGTTTGTCTTGAGAATTTTAAATCTAGGTTATTTCTCTGAAAAAACAAAATTCAAACATATATTAAACAGGTAATCAAGAGAAAATTCACCAGTTCTTCTGTTACGTGTTGTGACAACAATACTGTTGAACTAACAAAGCATTCGGTAGAGACACGAGAAACCGACTTCATAAAACAATACTGCTGAACTAACAAAGCATTCGGTAGAGACACGAGAAACCGACTTCATAAAACAATACTGTTGAACTAACAAAGCATTCGGAGGAGACACGAGAAACCGACTTCATAAAACAATACTGTTGAACTAACAAAGCATTCGGAGGAGACACGAGAAACCGACTTTATAAAACAATACTGCTGAACTAACAAAGCATTCGGAGGAGACACGAGAAACCGACTTCATAAAACAATACTGCTGAACTAACAAAGCATTCGGAGGAGACACGAGAAACCGACTTCATAAAACAATAC
>NW_013678911.1:8264-9617 GCF_000517525.1 Limulus polyphemus | reverse complement strand
TGTTGATGTCATAACAACTACTAAAGTTGAGTTGACTCACTGACAGTTGAAGTCGTGGCTAAGCTTCGTGTTAATGTCATAATAACTAGTAGAGTATATTTGATCCACTGACAGTTGAAGTCGTGGCTAAGCTTCGTGTTGATGTCATAACAACTACTAAAGTTGAGTTGACTCACTGACAGTTGAAGTCGTGGCTAAGCTTCGTGTTAATGTCATAATAACTAGTAGAGTATATTTGATTCACTGACAGTCGAAGTCGTGGCTAAACTTCGTGTTAATGTCATAACAACTACTAAAGTTGAGTTGACTCACTAACAGTTGAAGTCGTGGCTAACCTTCGTGTTGATGTCATAATAACTAGTAGAGTATATTTGATCCACTGACATTTGATGTCGTGGCTAAGCTTTGTGTTGATGTCATAACAACTACTAAAGTTGAGTTGACTCACTAACAGTTGAGTCGTGGCTAACCTTCGTGTTAATGTCATAACAACTACTAAAGTTGAGTTGACTCACTAACAGTTGAAGTCGTGGCTAACCTTCGTGTTGATGTCATAATAACTAGTAGAGTATATTTGAAACACGAAGCTTAGCCACGACTTCAACTGTCAGTGGAAAATGTCATAACAACTACTAAAGTTGAGTTGACTGTCATACTCTTGTCTGATCGAATAGTCAGTAGTGGGATTTCACGGTCACTATTAAGCGCACCAACGGTCACACAGTCCGAAGCCCGCTATATTTTTGTGACAACGAGACACGAACCAAGAATCCACTAGGCCACGCTGGCTCATATTATTTGCTCTGGAAAACAACTGGATGTTCTTCAGGACATATTGTACTTAATAATTGCGATTTGCAGTCTCTTGTTTCATTTTTCAAACAAGTTAGAAATCTTAACTACCTCCTTTTAAATATACAGCATAGATTTATATTACTTTAAAACTTGTTTCTAATCGTTAATTTTTCTCCGAAAGTATACGTGACTTTGAAGTGTGTAGATACGTGAATTAATTAACTAAAAATATATAGAAAAGTAGCAGTTCATACGCTTTTAAAAATTGTTCGTTACTGGAAAAAAATCGGATTTTTGAAAATCAGTCCTTTACCAGATAAATACAACCAAATACTTTATAGAAGTCGTCACGTCAACGTACGTTGGAAATGGTTTGGATTTCGTCACGTGAAGTTCACACCAACTTACGTTGTGAACGGTTTGGATTTTGTCACGTGAAGTTCACACCAACTTACGTTGTGAACGGTTTGGATTTTGTTACGTGAAGTTCACACCAACTTACGTTGGAAATGGTTTGGATTTTGTTACGTGAAGTTCACACCAACTTACGTTGGAAAT
>NW_013678911.1:4718-7507 GCF_000517525.1 Limulus polyphemus | reverse complement strand
CACACCAACTTACGTTGGAAATGGTTTGGATTTTGTTACGTGAAGTTCACACCAACTTACGTTGGAAATGGTTTGGATTTTGTTACATGAAGTTCACACCAACTTACGTTGGAAATGGTTTGGATTTTGTTACGTGAAGTTCAAACCAACTTACGTTGTGAACGTTTGGGATTTCGTCACGTGAAGTTCACACCAACTTACGTTGTGAATGGTTTGGATTTTGTTACGTGAAGTTCACACCAACTTACGTTGTGAACAGTTTGGATTTCGTCACGTGAAGCTCACGCCCACTTGTGAATGGTTTAATGTCGTGTTAAAAGAAGGAATATAACAGAACACGGTTTTCCTTATATGGTGAGTCAAGGTCGCCGTGAGAACGAGGCTGAGTATTTTGACGAGTAAACAAAACAGATTCTCTTCATTCATTCTACCCCTAACTGTAGCCATTACATAAGTAACAAACCAGTTAAATATAGAGATATAGACATAAATATAACTTTTCAAACCTCACTCCATTCAATGGTAAAGTTTAATAGTGAAATTGTGTCTTTTAAGAGGAAAATAAGTGGGATGACTACAGCCCTATCGGTGATAATAAAAGCTTTTTAGGCCTGTATTATAGTTAACAACCATCTCTGTACTTTACATCTGGCTGCATATGAACAAACTTATTCCATATAACTTCGAGCTGCCCCTTCTCATTATATTCTTTTGTTTATGCTTCAGAACATATTTACAATAGGACTTAAAACAGGATAAAATACAAACGTAGGAAAAGTTAACTGTTTATGTAGATGAGGGTAAGAGTGTTGATTTGGTGTATCTAGATTTTCAGAAAGCACTTGACAAGGTGCCACATAAAGGCTTGTAAAATAAATTATCTCTATAGGTGTGGGAGATAAGCTAGCTAATTGGATAGAAGAGTGACTGGATGGAAAAAAAAGCAGAGGGATGTTACAAATGGAGTTCAGTCAAACTGGATTAATGTTACAAATGGGGTACCTCAGGGCTCAGTCTTAGGACCTTTGCTCTTTTTGATTTACACCAAAGATGAAGGGATAGTCAATACATTACATAAATTTGCAGATGATATTAAGGTATTGGGTGTTGCTAGCTGTGAGAGGATACTGCTGATTTACAAAAGGATTTAGATCATTTAGTGAGTTGGGCAAATAAATGGCAGATGGGTTTTAATTATAATAAATGCAAGATAATGCACGTGGGTTATCATAAGTTGAATTATAAGTATTATTTGAATGGAAGTAACCTTAACAGTGTATTAAATTTAATACTGTCAGATGCTTTCTGAAAATCCAGATACACCAAATCTACACCCTTTCCCTCATCTACATGAGCAGTAATTTTTTCAAAGAATGTTAAAAGATTTGTAAGGCAAGATTTTCCCGTATTGAAATTATGTTGACTCTCCAATAAAATTCTAAACTTTGTTAAATGACTTTGCAAAGCATCTTTTAACGGACTTTTCACAATTTTTTACACAACTGATGTAAGACTAATAGGCCTATGATTACTGGGTGATAATATAGTGTAACTGGTAATTATTGGATTCAATACTCTGTTATCATAATGATTCCATAAAGTTAACTTAAAGTTACACAATTATTCAAATAATTTAACATAACAGTGACTCGAAAGGCATATAGATGGTTATTTATGCACCCTCACCATACCTTGTCAAAAGCTATATGTTGGTTTGTTTACTCGTCAAAATAAACGCGGTTAATATGGTCGCTGAACCGTATAATGCCACCGTTGTCTTCTAGATCTGGCTCAGTTATGTTTGATAAAAGTGTGACATTTCTTTGTTAAATAATCACTTCATTAATGAACACTTACTTACTTGAAGGTGAAGTGTTATGACACAAGTCAATAACATATCACGTAATTACACCTATTAATAACATAACACATAATTACACCTATTAATAACATATCACGTAATTACACCTATTAATAACATAACACATAATTACACCTACTAATAACATATCACGTAATTACACCTATTAATAACATAACACATAATTACACCTATTAATAACATATCACGTAATTACATGTATTAATGATATATCACATAATTACACCTATTAATAACATAACAGATAATTACACCCATTAATAACATATCACGTAATTACATGTATTAATGATATATCACATAATTACACCTATTAATAACATAACAGATAATTACATCTATTAATGATATATCACATAATTACACCTATTAATAACATATCACGTAATTACACCTATTAATAACATATCACGTAATTACACCTATTAATAACATAACACATAATTACACCTATTAATAACATAACACACAATTACACCCATTAATAACATATCACATAATTACACCTATTAATAACACATCACGTAATTACACCCATTAATAAGATAACACATAATTACACCTATTAATGATATATCACATAATTACACCTATTAATGGTACATTATGTAATTATACACAGTAATAACATACCATGTTATTACACAGATGAATTAATGCAGTATGTAATAATCTCTTTAATAACCACAGTATATTTAGTTTTTTAAGCGCCCACTTTTGATTTTTTTTCCACTTAAACGTTTCATATTATATATAAAAAAGTTCTTACCATAATCAGTATTGTTTGGTCGTTGGTGGGAAGGCCAGAAGGGTGGTGTCTGTAAAAATAACATGTTGAAGTAAACATGGGTTGGAGGTGTAAACCGGAACAAAAAGTAACATGTTGAAGTAAACATGGGTTGGAGGT
>NW_013678911.1:3426-4708 GCF_000517525.1 Limulus polyphemus | reverse complement strand
CCAAAATATTGAAATAAACCTAAATTATATTTTTTTCTTTATAGAATGACTTCAAATTGTAACATGAAACTACATTCGTTTATCCTATATAGCTCTTAGTTCCTAACTATATACAACAAAAAGTTATAAATCACTCTGAAAACATGCAGGTCGTGTGCGTTCCTCGTGAACCATTTTAATTATATTATTATTATTACTTAGTTTACCTAATATAGTCTTAAATAATTTAAAAATATCCATATTTTTAGATTTTAGTTACTTTTATTATATTAAATAAAAATAAATATAAAAAACAATAAATAATATATTTAACTAATCTTTTTTTTTTCCTCTCGGGTTTGCGAAGAGAGTTAACCCTAACTTTGTTTAGTACTATTATTAATGCTTCACCGATGCTTCCCTATCTGGTTGGGGAGTACTTCTGAATGACAATTGAACTTTAGACATCGGAACCTAGGATGAGTGCTCTATTTATATCAACACCCTAGAACTTCTGGCAATCCATCAACATGCTCTCATTTCTTGTCCTTCCAATTGAATCAATTACATATGATCCATTCAGACAACTCTACTGTTATTTCCTTTATAAGCCATCAAGGGAGTACCCAATCCATGACCCTTTGCTTTCAATCCATGGACCACTTCAGTTGAACCAGTTTTTAATGGGTTAATTTTGTTGCCTGTCATGTGCTGGGCACTATGAACCTTGCTGTTGATCGCTTCTTTTGGCAGGAATGTGTTCTGTCCACAAAATGTTTTCTTCACCCTCATATTTTCTGTTGGGTGTTCAATCTGTTGGAGGCTCCACTCATTGATGCCTTTGTCATCCCTCTCAACTCCAAACTTTTATTCTTCTGATTTCCTGCTCCCCATCTCTCAGCCCTGGTAGATGATACTTTTAGCCATGACTGGTCTCATTTTTTTTCCTTTATGCTTATCCATCTCTCTGTCTTTTACCTCAGGTCATCACCTTGATTTACAATACTTCTTTTCATATCCTATTGGTTTTGCTTCTTTGAGTGGCTCAGCCATGGTTCTCTCTTTTACTCTGCCTACAATACTCTCTCTCTTCAACATAAAGCATCACTGTTCCATCATGGGATCTTGTCCCTTTACCTTCACATTTGGGATTTGTCTGCTCCATCACCCGTAAAGCCAGACTCTCCACTCATTTAGTCACCCATCTACTAGTATAAGTTTCATGTTCTTTACCTATCCAACATCACCTTTCTTCTGACTGTCATACTTTCAGCCATCTATCTACTCCCTTTATCTGATTGAT
>NW_013678911.1:0-2853 GCF_000517525.1 Limulus polyphemus | reverse complement strand
TTAACATTTTCCTTTCCTGAAAATGTATCTCTGATAGATACTTATCTCTTCATACAGTTAAGCTACCTTCCTTACATATATATCTCATAAAGATTTACATATCACTGGCCTTTATCCCTATCGCCCCGGGTACCCTTTACTGTGCATGACATATAAACTATAAGGATTTAGTAAAATAAAACTTTTGAAATGCATTTAGGAGGTTTTTAGGGATTACACAAAGGAAATTTGAGATTTTTGAGATGACAAAAAGTATTTTTAATTTTAACATGAAAATTACTTTGCACACGGACTATTCAAAACAAATACTCAATACATTCATGAACAAATCTTTATTTTATTTTATTAAAAATACATCACTAAGAAATATGAAATTTCGTATGTGAAAGACTTGTAATATTAAGTGAAAGACTGCCCAATTTCGTGAATATATATAGAGTTATAAGCATTAAATTTATATCAACTTTAAACGGGTACAAAAGGTCGCGTAAATCGGCCAAATTGACCAACCCCGTGTTGGGAGAGTTAATGAGCTCCCAACTAATCTCTCAAGATTTCTAATTTGCCCATTGTGAGATGGGGCATTCCGCATGACCACTTGAAATATCCTTGTGTTAAATTAGTATACCTAGTTTTTCTTGTCCGATCCAGATTATACATATTCCATGGATTATAATGGACAAATCAGTACCAAGAAGTCTTCTGCCTGCTTCTCAGGCTTACTATTACTTCCTTTTAAAAATAGTTTTTTTTGTTTACCCATTGCACTGTCTCCAGCAAAGGATCTTTCTGGAATGGAAAACTGATGGGGATCCAGACATTTTCTGTGTGTTTCCCCACCACAAATTCATCCCCCTCTTTTCTCATTGAGTGGAACATGGAAGATCCTTGCCACATACCAGTTTCTAGCCACTTGGGTGGTGGACTGTGGAGAAACCTATTGGACTTGAATGCTGGAGGAATATACAATTCAGTATCAATGTAGTGGGAAGTGGGATGGTAGTGTCCTTGTCAGTGTAGCATAGGTCACCCATCATATAGCTTTACATACAACGCATGACACTTGTGGCATGAGCCTGTTCAGTTGAGGTGAGCACAGCTATTGTGCTGTGCTCTCTACCTACAATCAGAGTCTGTTCAGTTCAGTTGAGGCAAGCATATAATGTGATACTGTGCCCTCTTCCTGCAGCTTGTGACTGTCTAGTGCAGTTGATATGAGCATGCCCCACTATCCTCTGCTTTCCTTCTGCAGTTATGTCTGTTAGCTAGAGTTGAGCTGAGCACACTGTACGCCTGTGTCCCCCTCATGTGGATGTCATCTTTTCAGTTGAGTCAAGGTGTGTACACATTATACTACTATTTATGACATCACTACTGTGTCTTCCTTCTATAGCTGGTGTTAGTCTAAAGATGTGACAGTAGAGTTGAGGTGAGCACACAATGGGCAGTAGGAACACACCCTAACCATACTTTACATATTGGCTCTCTGACCCCTTGTGTGAAGATACTAAAACAGCCATTTTTCCTATTCTGCTCACCCCTGTGACACATGAGGCTCATTTGTCTCTTTCTCCCTGGATGAGATGAGATATGGTCTCTCAAAGATGTGCCCCTACGAAGCCCCTGCTATCAGGTGTCACACTCCTTGGGCCTTTTTTAGGGCACTTTCTGAAGAGAGCTCACCTAGGTAAATCTTTGCGCTGACCATCCACCACTTCAATGTGAGATTCTAGTTTAACTGTGTGAAGAGGTGTGGTATCATCTTGGAAGATAACATTTTCCCTCCCTGAAAATGTATTTCCAGTTGATATTCACCTCCTTACACACATTTCCATCTGACCTCCCCACTTCTAGTGCACCATTGTATTCCTTGTCACATCAAATAATGATGTTCTTAAGTGTATATCCAAAGGGGAGCTGTTGCACATGGAAGTGTGTACCCCCTATTTGTGGAGGGCTTTTGTTGCATAATGATGTCATTATGCTAGTATAACAATTCTGCTCATACCATCTACCCTGGCTCCTTATAGCCAGGATAATGGAAAATGAGCCAGGGTAGATGGTATGAGCAATTTCCATTACCCTGGCGTGATGCAGATTTTGAGAAATAAGTATACCCTGAGAAATACCACTAGCCACCTGGCAGGACCTATAAACAAAGGAAGACTGTAAAAGAAACAAGAAACATATTCACCTGTCTAGAAATGGTAGGTAGACTGTAAAATGGTAATTAGAGACAGGCAATAACCTTCCAGTGATGAGCCAGCCAGATAGTGAGAACAGTGGGAGACGAAGCTGTGTGGGACAGTCCATATGCCCATCTGAAGGATCTTGTCCATCAGTCATCTGAACAGAGTGATGTGGGAAAGAGTAAGATGACGAATCTGAGAAAATGAAACTTGAAACAGTGTATGAGCATCAATCCCCAATAATGAGCAGACCAAATGTAGAAGCTGATGGACTCAATGTGTAACAGTAGAAGGAGAGATGTTCCTGGAGGAAGAAGAATTCCAGGGAATGAAGAGTCATTGATGGGAGTCTGTCCATGTCTGATCAATTATAGGGGTAGATTAATAACAGAAGGAATGGAGATAGGTGAGAAAGAGTGGTTACCTTCCTAAGCAGCCAAAGTCTTAAGGATGGAGTACTGGTCACGATAGGAAAGAATGCAAGAGCAATGAAATAGTGTGTGGGAAAAATCTATAATGTAAATATTAAAACAACAGCACTACAAGTGAGAAGTAAGAAGAAATAGGTCTTCAGAAACAGTGATGGTACAATGTGCAAGATGCCAAAGACTCAAAAGACTAGCAGTTAAGAGAAAACAGAAATACACTGAGGTCCCAGTCAGAC
>NW_013678910.1:7458-9753 GCF_000517525.1 Limulus polyphemus | reverse complement strand
CACCGAAAAGCCAAGGCTATAGCCCGTGTCATCGTCTTAGAGCCCATTTGAATCGCTTGTTCAGTAAAAAGTTGTGAATAAATATGGGTAAATGGCGACGCAACTCATAGGAGTGGAGGTCCTGCAAAATTCCATACCTCCAAGTAGTGTCATAAGCTTTCTCGAGATCGAAGAACAAGGTGTTCTCTCATGAGAAAAGCTTCCCTTATCGACGTTTCAAGTCGAATCATATGGTCCATGGTGGAGCACTGTCAACGGAACCCACACTGGGTGAGTGAGAGGAGCATGTTTGATTCCAGGAATCAAACAAGACGAGCATTAACCATTCTCTCTAGGACCTTACAAAGACAACTTGTCAAAGCGATGGGTCGATAATTAGAAGGAATCTTGGGATATTCCCAGGTTTAGAGAAAGGGAGTACAATAGCCTGGCGCCAAGCATCAAGAAAAATATACTCCTGCCAGATCTGGTTAAAAATAACCAGAAGAATAGCAAGAGATGCAGGAGAGAGATGGCGTAACATCTCATAACGAACATCATCAATTCCGACCAATGTAGTACCAGAACGATGAAGAGCAACTTTGTGTTTCACCACTGTAAAGGGGCGATTATAATCATAGAGACGATCGGCCGGAAAGGAAAGAGGCGATCGCTCTGCCCTAGACATTATGACCAAGAAGACAGAGGAAGAAACAAAAGTGCAAGATGCACGAGAAAAGCTCTGGACATCAGCAACTTCCTGGCCATTGGAGGGCAAGGTGGAAAGGGGATGGAAAGCATACCTTTCCGTGACTTTCCGAATCTTGTCCTACACAGTTTTGGAACTGGTGGTAGACGAGATGCTAGTAGTGAACTTATTCCAAGGCTCCTTTTGACTTTGATGTCGAACCTGCTGAGCATGGGCACGGGCCCACTGATAAACAATGCGGTTAGAAAGAGAGTGATACCAACAGAAGGTATCCCAGGCCCGTTTTTGAGCCTTCTGTGCCTCCTGGCAGGCAGGACTCCGCCATGGACGAGGATACCGTGGAAATCGTGTCGAGGTCTCAGGGATAAAATGACCAGCTGCCTTGACTATACAGTTAGTCACTGCAACTACACAATCGTCTATTGATGGCAGACAGATGAAGGCAGGATCAATTTCAGAGAGAGAGGTGAAAGATGGCCAGTCAGCCTGGTCCAATTTCCACCATGGCACTTGGGTCGGGTGGTATCGTCCATGGCCAACCTCTCTCAGTATGATAGGAAAATGATCACTGCCCCGTGGGTCACTGTCGACCATCCAAGAAAAGCGAGTGAAAAGTGAAGGGGAGCAAATCGAGAGATCAATGACAGTAAAAGACTGACTAGGTGCATGAAAATAAGTATATGTTCTAGTATTGAAGAGAGAACGGTTGTAATCTGAGAGCATACGCTCTATGGAACGACCCCTCGCACCAATATCAGCACCACCCAAGACTGGGTTGTGTCCATTAAAGTCTCCCAGAAGTAAAAACAGAGATGGCAACTGGTCAACGAGAGCATCAAGGTCCGATTGAGCATAAGTCTCCCCCGGAGACAGGTAGAGAGAACCAACAGTGATGATATGACCCAAGGAAATACGGATGGCTACGGCCTCCAAGGGTGTATCGAGAAACACAGATAAGGACGGCACATGCTGGTCGACAAACAGTGCCACCCCTCCATGCACCCACCCATCACACGACCTGTCATTCCGGTAAAAAGAAAAGTGCCGAAAGGTCACTGTATCGGCAGGTTTCAGAAATGTTTTCTATAAGGAGAGATACACGAGATGATAGCAGTCAATCAAGGCCTTAATGTCATCGAGATTACAACGAAAATCTCGACAGTTCCACTGAGTAAATGTGGCCATTTTTATGTAGGTTTAGGAGAACAGGGTGGAGAACCCTTCGGTTTACGACCACGCCATTTCTTTTTACTAGATGGAGGTCGATCGACCTCCATGGATCCTGCCCTTAATCGAGTTGGCAGATCTCTGTAATCAGAATGAGAATCCAGTGACTGAGGACGTGATCGAATGATCGTCCTGCATTTAGGAGCCAAAGAAGGACTGGAAGGAATAGTGAGGACAGAGATTGGAGTAGACGTAGACCTATCAACTCTAGTATCCATGGAGGGTAGAAGACCCCTCACATGGCGTGAAAAAGACTCAGATGGAGGCACAGAAAGGTCCGTCTGCACTCCCACTATAGCAGTGGAGCGTAACGTAGTGCAGTGGCATATGTCCGAGATGGAGTAGGGAACAATAGCTTCCCAGCCTCAGGATAAGAGATG
>NW_013678910.1:2389-6569 GCF_000517525.1 Limulus polyphemus | reverse complement strand
GATGTCCACAACACCCGTTGAGAACGCCCAACACTGGTACTCAGTTGAACCTAGCCCGAGTGGACCAGCCGATTGACCCTGCGGGACCACCCCAAGGCCACCCGTCTATAGAAATTTAAGGCCAAAGTGGTGTGTTGCAGTGCCCCAGACACCACCAGGAACCTCTCCTCCCCTTCACGGGTCGCCACGCATGGCAAACACGTGGGTGGATGTTTAGATCCCAGAGGAAGTAACTGAAAATACAGAAACTTTCCTAGGAGGTCCCCTCATCACGTATAGGAATCCACGTCGAGGGGCCCTGAGACTGACTCGTGTTTTCTGTTTTGATTAACCTACCAGTTCATACCTAACTTAGGCTCTTGTTATCGGATATCAAATATTTTTTCATGAGTGAATTCGCTTATGAATTAATAAGGAACATCAATAAATGATAACAAAAATTCATAATGAAAACTGAAAATGATCACAATGTACTCGTGCCCTTTTAGTTTGTCATTGCGCCCTCAATGTGTGCGTCCTGGCTACGACACAGTATATAAACAAGATGGAACAATGTAAGTATCATTAAAAATATGCTTTAGCCATATATAAACAAGAGGAAATCCTCAATAGCCGCGGCTCTTGAAATTCTTTTAGGCAGGGTTAGAGTAAATTATTATATGAAACTTTTTTTTCTTTTATTAGCTGTATTTGTGTGCGCTAACAATATCAAGCCAGGGGTGCGCGTATACCCGATTTGATTATATTAATCATGAGGATCTCTACCAACCTAACCTCCAATTGAAATTCTTTTAGGCAGGATTAGAGTAAATTAATCTATGAAACCATGGACCTGGTCGAGTACACTAATTAAAAGTGTTTTACCTCTTGATTCCAAAACTGTAATTAGATCTCATATCGTTTAAAAGATGACGGAGCTATGGGCTAAAAGTTTGTACTCGAAAAACAAACTCAGAGTCTATCTATGAGCCGCTATGCCGCAGCTGAAAACTCAGAGCCATTCTTTTAGCCTCTTTATATACATTATATACAGTATAACTCTCTCTTTATCTCTACTTCATATTTTATATACACACATGTACTTATACAAAAAACAATTAAAAATTCTATTTTCATTAAACACTCGATTTTTTAATTAAAGTTTCTTCATGATTCAATAAAAAAAGACTATAAATATTATATTTTTAACCTAGAATACACATTCCATTCTTTGCAGAGACTACGAAAATGAGAATACTCTCGGCCCGTTAGTTTTTATTGTTATTAAGCACAAAGCTATACACAGGGCCATCTGTGCTCTACCCACTTATAAAGCCACAACGGTATTCCATCAGCAGTGCAAAGAAACAAAAATATTATCTCAACCATTGTTATGATGTGAACGCCTTTTCCGATATTGTTTACGTTCATAACGAGTGGTTTTTGTAAATAGTGTTCCGACCACTGAGTCGGTCTGATGAGCTCTGTATCAAGCGAAAAGCGTCATTGGCAGTGAATATGGCGAATATAATGGTGTTGAAATACTATTAAACGCTCTTCTAATTCTTCAAAATCCCTGAAAAACTAGACAACGAATGTAGCGTTTTAAAAACTATATATAGTAACCTGATACTAATGACGAGTATAATTGAAAAATATTATCTGTTCTTTCTATTGTTTAATCATTATCACTGAACAATGAATCGTACGTATTACGATGTCTGTTTTTAAGTACGGAGTGTTTTCAACTAAAGAGCAGATTGAAAAACGAAACAATATGTTCATGAAAATTATCACCTATCTGTCAAATAGACAAGTTACGTATAGACTTTGTATCGACAGGCACATACGTGTATATATATTTAGGTTTAGAGAGAGAAAGTATATAAAAATGTATAGATAAATATATCTATGACTAACTTTCGCGTGAGTTGATAATCCAGTAAATA
This sequence comes from Limulus polyphemus, assembly GCF_000517525.1. Taxonomy (NCBI): domain Eukaryota; kingdom Metazoa; phylum Arthropoda; class Merostomata; order Xiphosura; family Limulidae; genus Limulus; species Limulus polyphemus. Next base: position 4,641 of record NW_013678910.1, on the reverse strand, counting down.
TTTCACCCTAGGGTTTGACTTGAATGTTGACTTCTGTCGTCGATTGGTAAGCTGTTTAGTTCGGTTTATGGTTTAGGTTTCGGTATACAGAACGCTTGGTTTAGGTTTCGGTATACAGAACGCTTGATGTCTTTCTATTTTACATTATATTTATCACATCTTTTAAAGTGTAATATCAGGATGTGGTGTTCTCTGATTGGATGAAAAGATTCACATTTTACCAGGGATGTTAATGTTTTAGATTAGGCTTAATAGTTTTTGTGACTTGGTATATTTCGACTAATTTATTTATATTGTGTCCGCTGTACTTGAAGAATTGTTGGCAACATACTGTTTAAAACTTATCTTTTAACCCTAATTTGTCAATCGGTTTAGGTGTTAACTTCAAACTTAAATCTTGATTTTTAATCTGAGATTATTTAAAACAGAGTAATGCACATATTTATCAAGTTACTCCATTTATCTTTTCTGTCTTTGTTTAAACGTCCATGTAGAATAGAGGATTTCTGTAAGGTCAGATATTGACTTCGTCTTCATTCGCAGAAATTTATTACTTTGTAAACTTCAGTGTAGAGCATTACGGCGTAGTAATGGACGTCAGTGTAGAGCATTACGGCGTATTAATGGACGTCAGTGTAGAGCATTACGGCGTAGTAATGGACGTCAGTGTAGAGCATTACGCCGTAGTAATGGACGTCAGTGTAGAGCATTACGCCGTAGTAATGGACGTCAAATGGAGGAAATTGTTACAAGGGAAACACGGAATCTGGAATATTGTTCGATAATCCACATTTAACTGTCATAAATAACCAGATATTTTTATGTTGTGTAACACTCCAAATTCTCGACAAATTGTACATAGTTTGTGAGAAAAAAAGACAGATTTTCACATTACATCATTTTGTTTACATTGTCGTTTTAAACAGTTCGTTCAGTGAAAAGATTGGTTTGTTATTTTATACACCACACTGTTTTTATTCTTTCGTGACTTATTGTTTTGTTTTTTTACAGTCATCAAACCAATTCATTTATGGATTGAAAATGAAAGTATTCATAGGTGTCATCGTTTTTATTATTATTATATCAACTGCTTGCTCATTGGACAATGGCTTGGCACTAACTCCTCCCATGGGCTGGTTGTCATGGGAACGATTTATGTGTAACGTAGATTGTGACCACGATCCAGAAAACTGCATCAGGTAAACAATGTGATTTTCCTAATAGTTTCTCTACATTCAATGAAAAACCGAGATGTCAATATTAGGCTTAGTTAAATTCGAATTATATTAAAATATGTGCTAATTAGGTGTAGTTTTAAACTACTTTTATTCATCAAATTGGCCAAGATTTGTTTCTAGTAATAAGTATGTGTCTAGCATCCTATAAAATAGTAATTTACTAAAACCATTTCGGTTTTCTAGCTCTATTTCATTTCCTCTGACCTCTTTGGTGAAAAATGACCACTTGCAACTATGGCTGATACGCACAAACCACCGATATGAATATTATTAAGACTTCATGGGCTTATGTGGAAAGTGAGAAGTTCAAATAGCAACTAAAGAACTTGTAGAGTGCGCTGCAAAACATGTAGAACGATATTTCACAGGCATTGATAAAATCACGGTAGCGTAAAAGCAAGATGGACTGATCTATATAAACAAATATAAAATAGTAGTACATCATACAACTGATTCACTTTTATTTTGTATTTTCAGTTACAACGTATTGTAATAATGATAAACTGAGCATTTAGTTTCAATTGGCCATTGTATGCCACTGTTGTACATGTATCGCTGGTGCGTTTCCATGATTAGTTTAATAATATATATACAGGTGATTAAGAACACAGTTATCCAGTCTGAACAGCTATGTTTCGTACTACATTTTATGTCACCATCAGGTGAAATGTGTGTGTAAACAAAATATGCATGCAGGTGATTAAGAACACAGTTATCCAGTCTGAACAGCTATGTTTCGTAGTACATTTTATGTCACCATCAGGTGAAATGTGTGTGTAAACAAAATATGCATGCAGGTGATTAAGAACACAGTTATCCAGTCTGAACAGCTATGTTTCGTAGTACATTTTATGTCACCATCAGGTGAAATGTGTGTGTAAACAAAATATGCATGCAGGTTATTATTGTCCATTGGTTCTTCTACGGACTTTTAGAAAACAGAATATACACAGAGATAATTATTGTTCTTGCAACAGTGACTTGGATTTAGAAACTGTTATCCTATAAAACGTT
>NW_013678910.1:0-1804 GCF_000517525.1 Limulus polyphemus | reverse complement strand
AGAACTTGACTATACTCTACTTCTTGTGTTGAATGTAAATTAGAACTTGACTATACACTACTTCTTGTGTTGAATGTAAATTAGAACTTGACTATACTCTACTTCTTGTGTTGAATGTAAATTAGAACTTGACTATACACTACTTCTTGTGTTGAATGTAAATTAGAACTTGACTATACTCTACTTCTTGTGTTGAATGTAAATTAGAACTTGACAATGTACACTATTATGCTCCAATGATTTTCCCAGTGAGCGGCTCTATAAAGACATGGCAGACCGGATAGCCCACGATGGGTTCAAAGAACTGGGGTACGAATATATTAACATAGACGACTGCTGGATGGCAAAGCTCAGAAACGCCGAAGGTCAGCTGGTTGCTGATCCGAAACGCTTCCCTAGCGGCATCAAGGCGCTGGCCGATTATGTAAGTCTTCGATTTTTATCATTCCCGTTGTCTTTAATGCTAACTTATTCAGCCAAAATATTTTAACTTAAAGTATAAAATTCCAAATAATATCGCTAAAATATTCAAATGTTACACCTGCAATGCACTCTGACTGTTAACTTAATGTTGCCCATGAACAAGACTACGTAACCTATTTATCCAAACAATAGTAATTTATCGTTCTTTAGTGTATTTTAACTGGTTTATAAGTCTATTCAGTACAAATAAAAGCTGTTTCCTTATCCGAAACCTTCTTCCAGAGTAACGTAAATATTCACTGAGAAGTACAGGTAAGCCTAATTTAGAAGTACAGGTAGGTCTAATATAGACCTAATACAGAAGTACAGGTAAGCCTAATATACAAGTACAAGTAGGCCTAATACAGAAGTACAGGTAAGTCTAACATAGAAGTACAGGTAGGCCTAATACAGAAGTACAAGTAAGCCTAATATATAAGTACAGGTAGGCCTAATACAGAAGTACGGGTAAGCCTAATATATAAGTACAGGTAGGCCTAATACAGAAGTACAGGTAAGCCTAATATATAAGTACAGGTAGGCCTAATACAGAAGTACAGGTAAGCCTAATATATAAGTACAGGTAGGCCTAATACAGAAGTACAGGTAAGCCTAATATATAAGTACAGGTAGGCCTAATATAATCGACCAAAGTATTTTTTTCTGCCCGTTAGGTTCACTCCAAAGGTTTAAAACTAGGAATCTACCAAGACTGTGGTATTTTGACTTGCGCAGGATATCCAGGAAGTGCCTTCCACTTTGAAATAGATGCACAAACATTTGCTGACTGGGGTGTGGATATGCTAAAACTGGATGGATGCTACGCTCTTCCCATGCTGATGGATTCTAGTAAGTAACAGGTAGCATGTGAATATGCTAGAACTTGATGATTGTTACACTCTGTCCTTCTTGATCAACTCTAGTAAGTAACAGAGAGGGATAAGTAGGTAGTTTCGTAATGTTTCACATTTGGTAATTTGTTTTTAAACTCTTTTCTTGTAGTTTATCCTCGCATGACAAAAGCGTTGAACAAAACAGAAAGACCCATCGTATTTTCTTGCGAATGGCCAGATTACCAGCGTGGTGTTGGCCAACACCAGACGAGACAATGGTAAATCAGAACAAAATATTTCTTACTTTCATTCCAACACCAGACGAGACAATGGTAAATCAGAACAAAATATTTCTTACTTTCATTAATGAAAGTAAGAAATATTTTGTTCTGATTTACCATTGTCTCGTCTGGTGTTGGAATGAAAGTAAGAAATATTTTGTTCTGATTTACCATTGTCTCGTCTGGTGTTGGAATGAAAGTAAGAAATATTTTGTTCTGATTTACCAT
>NW_013678909.1:7849-9121 GCF_000517525.1 Limulus polyphemus | reverse complement strand
AGAACTTATAGTCAAACAGATGTATCGTAACAAACAATGAAACATGGGACTGATTCATTCTCTGTTTCCACTGACCAGTATAGAACTTATAGTCAAACAGATGTATCGTAACAAACAATGAAACATGGGACTGATTCATTCTCTGTTTCCACTGACCAGTATAGAACTTATAGTCAAACAGATGTATCGTAACAAACAATGAAACATGGGACTGATTCATTATCTGCTTCCACTGACCAGTATAGAACTTATAGTCAAACAGATACATCCCAACAAATATTCTTATCTGATCAACTCACCAGTTCTGGTTGATTTCCATTGGACAAGATATCAAGTAAATCTGCTGAAGAGACAAAGTAAAACCGAGGAAATGCTAATCTTTTAGTCTCTAAATATTCAGCAAGAGCTTTCTCACACAAAGTTAACTCTGCCTGAATAGTTTCTAGATTCTCATATAAACCATCTTGATTAGTTGCAGTAATTACATTGGTGGTTTTCTCCATGTCATTGATGAGGAGCTTGAATTTCTTATCAATTTCTTCAAATCTGTAAGGAGTATAATAATATCTAATAAAACACACTCATAACTGAGATAGAATTAAGTATGTTTTTACCTCTAACTCAACAAAAATACTTAGAACTAATAGATAAGTAACTAGTCAAAACAACCATAATAAATAACATGTACATTAGCATTACAAATTTGATATTTCATCAAGAAAAGTGCACAACAAATAAAATGAAGTAAAAAGTCAGTCATCAAATACGAGTCAGATAAAAAGTTTCAATAAGAAACAACAGAATATACTGTAATATATTTCCTTTCAAAATTAAACTTAACCTTTGCTGCAAAGTTTCTCAAAACTAATATAACCTTCTGTATAAACTAGTTTTGAGTCTGTTACAATGGTAACTAATCCATTTAATATCTTTAAACACACACTTGGATTACTTATACTAATGAAAATGATAAGTTTTATTTTTTTACTATCTGAGCAATCACTAATAAGACTTTCTACGATTTCAATAGGAAATATTACAGATATTAAGTGACAGTTTTAAAACCTGAGAGCATTACTTAAAATATTGTGTTACATAAACTGTACTAACTGTTATAAATTATAGTGTATAGTGGGGTATAAGTCTGAAGAAAGTGAGTTAAGATTCATACAAATGCTTAGATGGGCAGAGAAGTGAATCTTTCATCTAGTTAAAACTATAGTGTGAGAGGAGGTAAGTACGTATGTTTCTGTATCTAATGAGAATAGAAAT
>NW_013678909.1:0-7007 GCF_000517525.1 Limulus polyphemus | reverse complement strand
TATGTTTCTGTATCTAATGAGAATGGAAATAAACCTATAGTGTGAGAGTAAGTACGTGTGTTTCTGTATCTAATGAGAATGGAAATAAAACTATAGTGTGAGAGTAAGTACGTATGTTTCTGTATCTAATGAGAATGGAAATAAAACTATAGTGTGAGAGTAGGTACGTATGTTTCTGTATCTAATGAGAATGGAAATAAAACTATAGTGTGAGAGTAAGTACAGATGTTTCTGTATCTAATGAGAATGGAAATATTTCCATTCTCATTAGATACAGAAACACACGTACTTACTCTCACACTATAGGTTTATTTCCAAAACTATAGTGTGAGAGTAGGTACGTATGTTTCTGTATCTAATGAGAATGGAAATAAAACTATAGTGTGAGAGTAAGTACGTATGTTTCTGTATCTAATGAGAATGGAACACTGAACTATATACTTTCCTGAAGAACAGAAAATAATTAAAACATAACTGAACAAGAAACATATTTAAGTTTGAAATTGTACCTTTCCGAATCTTCTGGCAGCTGAGAACGTATATCCTCAGATCCAATGAAAATGCTTTCTAGGTGTGACCATGCTCGCTGAACTTCAAACCAAATACTAATAGTTTGGTCAGCCATGGAAAGTTTCCGCTGCCAGCTGGAGATTTCTTCAAGGAAATGGGCAATGTACTTGGATGTCATAAGGTTCTGAAGTTGGACCTAATCAACAAGATAAACGGGTTAATAGGTATGTGTGTATGAATAAACCCTTCCAGTAACAGTGTAGGAAATGGAAATACTGTGTGAAGTAACACTGAAAATTTTGATTGTTAATTCTTGTCATTATAGATGCTTAAATAACACAAAAAAAACCACAAAATTCTACGAATTTTTTAAATAATATAAATAGCTATCTAGTTAAATAAATACTATAAATGAACAAAAATCTGGAATGCCTAGCATATATACCAAATCTTGATTCACAATTTTAAGATACATGTCTTGAAGACTGACAGACAAAGAAATTGTTGTTAGGTTTTTTGTCATTTCAAGTTCCTAGACCTAATTTAATAACTTCTTTTAAGCAACTTACTAAACAAACTATTATATCTCTTGAAATATGTTTTCTTTCAATTCTTTGCTCTTTTTGTCATTTTATTAAATCAAGATCAGCCAAAGGAAGGACTTGAGAAATATATTTAATTTCCAAATTCCTTTTGTAGTTCCAACCAAGTCATTCAACTTTGGTGGTTGTTCAGACTTAATTCTAAATTTTCTCTGACTCAGCTTGGTTTGTATATTTTGAAAACAGATTCAACTCTCAGAAACAACCAAAGAGGAATAGAAAATGTTATTTGATTATTTTCCAGTTAGCCATTCCAGTACTGGTTTGGTATCAAAAGAATAATGAAAGCATTTTTGAGAGTTTTTTTTTTAACTTAAAACTCTAATAAACTCTTTTGGAAGCAGCTAGCAAAGAATAAGCACTGGTATGCTCACACAATTATGACAGACCTAAATTTTGAAAAGTTTCATAACTTTATTTATTTTACTTGAGCTATGTAAACAAATCAGATGTAACAAATAATCTGATTATTCTATACAAACACTAACTGAGAGTGAGATCTCAAATTACAATTTACACTAAGAGTCAATATTTTTTAGTGAAACCTGAAAGTACAGCTTACATTTTGTGTCAGAATGTTTTAGTGAAACCTGAAAATACAGCTTACACTAACAATCAAATGTTTTAGTGAAACCTGAAAGTACAGCTTACATTTTGTGTCAGAATGTTTTAGTGAAACCTGAAAATACAGCTTACACTAACAATCAAATGTTTTAGTGAAACCTGAAAGTACAGCTTACACTAAATGTCAGAATGTTTTAGTGAAACCTGAAAATACAGCTTTCACTAAGTGTCAGAATGTTTTAGTGAAACCTGAAAGTACAGCTTACACTAACAATCAAATGTTTTAGTGAAACCTGAAAGTACAGCTTACTCTAAATGTCAAATGTTTTAGTGAAACCTGAAAATACAGCTTATATTTTGTGTCAAAATGTTTTAGTGAAACCTGAAAATACAGCTTACATTTTGTGTCAGAATGTTTTAGTGAAACCTGAAAATACAGCTTACACTAACAATCAAATGTTTTAGTGAAACCTGAAAGTACAGCTTACACTAAATGTCAGAATGTTTTAGTGAAACCTGAAAATACAACTTACACTAACAATCAAATGTTTTAGTGAAACCTGAAAGTACAGCTTACACTAACAATCAAATGTTTTAATGAAACCTGAAAATACAGCTCAGACTAAGATCTGGCACATTTTAGATAGTATTTAATTATTTTCCCTTTAATGCTAACCTGATTGTCCTCAAGTGTCTCTATTAATTCCTCAGATGCTCTAAGCAATGTACAACCAGTTCTTTGATGTTTGTCATGTTCAAACTCCATTGTTGCCCAAGTAATATCTAGTTCTTTCAGAACTTTCTCCATTCCCATTTCTTTAACAGCTTTGTCTACTATGTTTCGAACTTCATCCTCAAATTCATGAAGATTCAAACCAAGAAGATTAGCCAGAGTTGTATTTTCATCCATAATAAAGGTTACCTGGAGCAAAATAAATAAGTAACAAATATTCTCATGAAATATTTCATGTGTTTGAAGTAATAAGGAAAATTTAACTCTTTTCTTTGCAATTCAGAGACTTTATTGATAAAAAAATAAAAACTGTTCACCCAAGAAATATACAAGTACATCTGCACATACTCCTTCAGAGTAAGTATTTAATGTGCATAGGAATAACAGCTTCAAATTATTAAAAACATTATGTTTGTCACACATCAAATATTAAACAAGATGGAATCCTGAATAGCCATGGCCCTTGAAATTCTTTTAGGTAAGATTAGAGTAAATTAATCTATGAGATCTTTATTTCCTTTTTATTAGCCATCTTTTTGTACACCAGCAATACCAGTATCGGGGCATGCATATACCTAATTTGATTTTATTATCATCAGGATCTTTACCAGCCTACACCCAGATTGAAATTCTTTTAGGCAGGAATGGAGTGAATTAATCTATGAGACCTTTTTATTAGCCATCTTTTTGTGCACCAGCAATACCAAATGTATACCCAATTTGATGTTATTACTTTTCAGGCTACCAGCCTACCCTTAAATTTAAATTCTTTTAGGCAGGATTAGAGTAAATTAATCTATGAGACCGTGGGCATGGTCAAATATATCAATCAAAAGGGTTTTACTTCCTGAGTCTAAAACTGTAATTAGATCTCCAATCCATCAAAAAATGAACTAAACATTTGTACTTCAAAAACTTAGAGCCATTCTATGAGCCGCTATGCCATGGCTAAAAAGTGTACCAACATATTGCTTGAATTGCCAAGTTTGACCACCAACACAGATTGTCAACAAGGAAAGGTGGAAGGGGAAATGGGAGAATCCAAAGGATCCCAAGCAAAATTCCATTGGTCGTGCAGAATCCACTACCATAGAAACCCATGACCCCAAAAGGGATAGAACCTCATGAGCACTAAGTGTGTGGAGGACTGAAGGTGCCATCAATTGGAGTTGAAGAGAAGGATGAGGATAGGTCCGACTGAGGTGGGAGTTGAAAAGGACCCCCAAGTAGACAAGAGAGTGAGTAGGGGAGAGGAAAAACTTTTCCAACTTGATAATCCATCCCACTTGACAGAAGTAGATAAATGTAATGTGAAGGCTCCATTTTGGAATGAGCTAACAGAAGCCAATCATCCATGTAGTGGTGTAAGTGCAAATCCCGAGCATGCATAAGTTGGGCAAAAGGCTTAACCACCCAACAAAAGACATACGGAGCCAAAGCAAGCCTGAAGGGAAAGGCACAAAACAGGTACACAACCCTGTGAAGGACACGCTGAAGATAGCATCTGCACCAATGAGAAATAAGAATGTGTAGATAGTACATAGGCATACGAGACATCAACCTTGGTTCTCCACAATCCTGGAGAGAGAAAAATCCACCTTAGTGTGGGAAAGGACTCCATTATATAATGGGGAAGATCCAGAAATTGATTGAGGCGAGACAGATCAATCACAAGACACCAGTCCCCAGTTTTTCTAGGTACTACAAACAGCCTGGAATAAAAGCCTGGGGAGGGATGGCTAACAGGCTTGATAGCTCTCTGTGATAGAAGGGACTGTACCGCCTTTGACAGACATTGATTGGTAATAGGATACCCAAGATAATGGAAAGGATATGGGTATGGGAGACAGTAGGGGTGGGGAAACAAACTGGATGACAAGTCTTTCTAACAAACCTTGAAAAACCCAATGAGCTGTAGCAAATTCCTGTCATATGTGTCCCCACCAGACCAGAACCCACAGAATAATCACCAGTACTGCTGGCAACGATGAGACCCGTGTCAATAAAAATGACGAACAGTGGAACCCCTAATGGGATGAACAGGTACAGGAAGGGAGGATGTCAGATGTGGAACATGAACAGGGGATAGCAAGGGCTCAGGTTGAGACAAATAAGTAACAAAGGATAAAAGGGTCAAAAGTCTCAGGAATATTCCCAAAAATGAAACAATGGAGGAAATGAATCATCTGCAAGACCCTAAGGTAATGAACAGTAAACATGAAGGGTTGTCCTGTAATAAGGAAGGAACTGGATTATAAGAAATTGGGAAAATGGAAAATACCTGACAAATCATATCTAAAAAGATTGAATTAGGTCTAGCAGATTTCACAGAAGAGGCATGAGATACTCGGGAGGAAGAAAAAAAAGGTTGTCAAAATCCTTGTCATCACAACAAACAGGTTTGGCTTGTTCAGGAGGAAATCGAGCACTACCAGGTTGACTCGGATGATGTTCAGTCTCCCGATAAAAAGACCAACAATTTCTCAGTATACCTGAAGTCTGAGTAATTATGGTATACCCTCTGAAGTGATAACATTAACTTCAGTATTCAACATAAAATGATGAAATTGTGAAAGTTATTCAAATAAAAACGAAACTAACTAAGGTAAGTTTGCACACAAAATTATAAAATTTAAAAACAATAGTCAAATATAGAAAAAACCTTTATAATTCATATGATATTAGTAAAGAAAAAAAATGCCTAAATAGAGCACAACAAAACATGTTTTGAGTTTAGCACTGCCAATTGAGAAGCGATAGTTCAGTAAAATCGAATAAAGGGTGTCACGTGTCAAGAAAGTGTGTTGCACTCCTATTGGTGGAGGGTTGTCACATTATGATTAAAATGCGAGACGCAGTTCAACCACATTGATCATGGGGTACATGGGAGCTCAAGCCTTGTAGAATGCAAAAAACAATTTGCACATAGAGGGCAGCACTGAACGAAAATAGCTAGCTATATCGGAAATTATGTTATGGCAAACATCAGACATTCACACATTATGTTCTATCACACATCAAATATTATAACATTATGTTCTATCTCACATCAAATATTAAAACATTATGTTCTATCTCACATCAAATATTAAAACATTATGTTCTATCTCACATCAAATATTAAAACATTATGTTCCATCTCACATCAAATATTAAAACATTATGTTCTATCTCACATCAAATATTAAAACATTATGTTCTGTCTCACATCAAATATTAAAACATTATGTTCTATCTCACATCAAATATTAAAACATTATGTTCTATCTCACATCAAATATTAAAACATTATGTTCTGTCACACATCAAATATTAAAACATAATGTTTTATAACACATTAAAACATTATATTCTGTCACACATGAGATATTAAAGCACTATGTTCTGTCACAGATAGAATATTATAACATTATGTTCTAATTATTACACAGTATACATCAAAACAACAAACTGTAGCAATTATTGGTTATTAAAACAGATAATTTCTGTGATATCAATAAAAATAATGCTTTACCAAGAATCTAATTTCAGTGATTTAAAAAATTATAATGAATATACAGTCACAAGTTTAATTTTTATATGAGATTCTATAGCCTCTACCTGCTTACCTTTGTTGCTTGCATTAACTGAAGCCAATGTCGTTCTCGAATTGCTGAGTTCTGCAGGTCGCTTACAGCTCTTAATGATGTCAACATATTTTTGACAACAGCTTCTATCTGACAGTAAGCATCCCATGCTCTCATCTCTTTGTCAAGGCTACGAATTTCTTTTGTAAACTTCTTACACTCCATTTCCATCTGTTCAACATCTATATCTGTCCAAGGAGTCTTCTTCCACTCACCAATGCTGTTCTGTACGACATGAATATAGTCCCACAGCTGCTTCAAAAGATGCACTTCTCGACGACACTGGTGCAACTGCTTAAATTCGGGAACATTCACTTCAAACAGTGCGGCTGATTCTTGAAGCCCATACATTTCCTGCTCCATAGAAAGGACATCTTGATGAAGTTCGTCTAAAATACTATATGAGTTGGAACAGCCAAATTGAAAAGCCTCTCCAACACGAAATTTCTCTCTGAACTCATGTTGTTTAACATCAAATGTAGCAGATCTGCGTCGAACAGCAGCGGCTTCATTGGTAATCAGAGGAGCAATCTGTTGTTTGATATTAGTTGCTATTTTCTTAGTATTGTTCCATTTCTCAGGGAGTTCCTATATATATATATCTTATCAGTAGGTACTGTCTGAAGTTAATTAAGTTGCTATAAATATATATAAAATTTAAATCAAATCTCTCTTGTATTTCATTTTTAAATAGAACCTGTGATCTAAAAAACTCAAGTAGGCCAGAAAATTGTCAAAAATATAATGTTTCTACCTACAAAATTAAAGTAGCAATAACCTAAAAAATGTCACTACCCTTGAACATCAGGGAGTAAAAGTTAATATAATGTTTCTACCTGCAAAATTAAAGTAGCAATAACCTAAAAAATGTCACTACCCTTGAACATCAGGGAGTAAAAGTTAATATAATGTTTCTACCTGCAAAATTAAAGTAGCAATAACCTAAAAAATGTCACTACCCATGAACATCAT
>NW_013678908.1:3705-9279 GCF_000517525.1 Limulus polyphemus | reverse complement strand
CTATATGTTGCAGAATAAGAAGTTTCCTGGATAGCTATACGCTGTAGATTAGGAAGTGTCTTAGGTAATTATATACTCCAGAATATGTAGTGTGTTGGATAACTATATGTTGCAGAATAAGAAGTTTCCTGGATAGCTATACGCTGCAGATTAGGAAGTTTCTAAGGTAATTATATACTCCAGAATATGTAGTGTCTTGGATAACTATGTGTTCCAGAATAAGAAGTTTTCTTGATAATTTTGCTTTACAAAATAAGTAGTTTCTGGGAAACTATATGTTGTAGGATGAATAGTTTCTCGGGTAACAATGTGTTCCAGAATAAGAAGTTTTCTTGATAATTTTGCTTTACAAAATAAGTAGTTTCTGGGAAACTATATGTTGTAGGATGAATAGTTTCTCGGGTAACAATGTGTTCCACAATGACTAGTTTCCTGGTTAAGTATATGCTCCAGAATAACAAGTGCTCTAGATAACAAAAGTTGATCTGTTGTCAGAGTACACACATCTTGAAGTCGTATTTTATCAAATCTTAAAGGGTTTTTTTTTAAAGAAAATGTGAAATTTTCTTGGGAGACAAAATAATTTGTTATTTGTATTTCTTTTGCTCATTTCTGGTGAGAAAACTATGTTAAAGGAGTGTTTATTTATTGTTTGGAATCCCTTCTCCGGCTCAGGCGCAACCGTTCGGAGGAATTTCATCCTTCTTCAGTAACCCTGTGGAATATTATCCTTCTTCAGTAACCCTGAGGAATATCATCCTTCTTCAGTAACCTTGAGAAATATCACCTTTCTTCAGTAACCCTGAGAAATATCATCCTTCTCCAGAAACTCTGAAGAATATAATCCTTCTTCAGTAACCCTGAGGAATATCATCCTTCTTCAGAAACCCTGAGGAATATCATCCTTCGTCAGTAACCCTGAAAAATATCACCTTTCTTCAGTAACCCTGAGGAATATCATCCTTCTTCAGAAACTCTGAAGAATAACATACTTCTTCAGTAACCCTGAGAAATATCACCTTTCTTCAGTAACCCTGAGGAATATCATCCTTCTTCAGAAACCTTGAGGAATATCATCCTTCTTCAGTAACCCTGGGCTCGGACAAAGCAAGTGCTTAAGGAAACGTTCTGCTTGATTGTTTGTTATGAAGCTAGCCGTCTATAAGTTAGCAGTGAAGGACCAGAGGGAAGACAGCTAGTCATCACCACCCACCGCCAACTCTTGGGCTACTCTTTTACCAATAAATAGTGGGATTGACCGTCACTCTATAATGCCCCACGGCTGAAAGGATGAGCATATTTGGTGGGACGGCGATTCGAATCCGGGACCCGCAGCTTGCGAGTCGAGCGCCTCTAACCACCTGGCCATGCTAGGCCTATCTCGCTTGAAGCACTGCCGTAATTATGAATACATTAATGTTGAATTTCTCTTCTAAGATTCACCATATCAAAGAATCTACGTTTTCAGAAACATTTGTATTTGCTACATTGTTTTTTTTTTTTGTTAAATTCAAACTTTAAATAGAAAGGGAAATTCATGCTCATACAAGAAATGTTATTACATAGCTAATTTCTTCTTAAAAATCAAAACATGCTGAAATACTATATCCCACATCAGCAAAATAACACTTATTCGTATTTTTTTAAATTTGAACAGAAAATCCATATCCAGTTGGATTAATGTGTTCGTAAGTGATGCTAAGTAGGCCACACTTGTCCAAGTGGTTAGCATCACGTGATGAGGATCGAAAGGCCAGAGGTTAAACCGTGATTTCGCTAAACATTCTCCTCACTTTTAGTTATGAGTGGATTATAAGAGTTGTAGTCAATCCCATTATTCGGTTCAAAGCCGAACAGACACTTGTTGTGTCGGCAGGGTTGCCTTCTTTCTTGTCAGTAGTTCAAACTTAGGATTGGCTATAGCTGAACCCTAGGGGGCACTGTTTATTTGTTTGTTCTTAAGGCTACATAATGGCTCATCTGTGCTGTACCCAACACAGCTATCGAAACCCGATTTTTAGCGTTATAAGCCTTCAGACTTATCGCTGCACCTCTGGGAGGCAGGAGTCACTGACCTAACCTGTAGTTCATGGATCGCATAAGATGACATTTGACATGTGATGAGAGATGAATACGAGAGTTAGTTAATACTGTGACGGCAAGATGACACGTTTGATGAGGAGTCAATACGAGTTACTCAATGCTGTAACGGCAGGATGACACATTTGATGAGGGATCAACACGAGTTAATCAATACTGTGATGCTAAAATGACATACTTGATGGGGAGTCAATACGAATTAGTCAGTACTGTGACGCTAAGATGACACATTTGGTGAGGGGTCAATATTTTAACGTAAATTTTGATGAATGGTAAAATATGGGCTAGTCAATGCTGTGACGCCAAGATGGCACATTTGATGAGGGGTTAATGCTAGTTTCTCAATACTGTGACGCCAAGATGACATATTTGATGAGGGGTTAATGCTAGTTTCTCAATACTGTGACGCCAAGATGACATATTTGATGAGGGGTTAATGCTAGTTTCTCAATACTGTGACGCCAAGATGACATATTTGATGAAGGGTCAGTATGAGTTAGTTAATTTTAACAAAACGACAATAGCTTTATAGACAAATGAAAACATCGATTTTCATCGCAGAGCTAAACCTAGAATTTTTGTATATAAATTCAAAACGTAACTAGTGTGTATTCGCTGATATAAAATGTTAATTGCTAAACAAACGGGTAAATTTAAAGGGAAACCATACAAGCTTGGAATAAGTTTCTCCTTTCTTCTGTTAATTGTATTTTTCCGGTGGTCCAAGTCAGTAGTTAACTACAGGTTTCTTTGTTTATAAATTCAAGATCGGTTAACTTTTGGTAGTTTGTGCTGAAATACACAATAAATACAGCCTGGCATGATTTAGTGGTTAGGGCGCTCGATTAGCAATCTACGGGTAGCATGTTCGAATTCCCGTCACCGAAATTACTCGCCCTTGCAGCCGTGGGGGCGTTATCAAGTTACGGTCAATCCCACTATTCGTTGGTAAAAGAATAACCTAAGACGGTGGGTGGTGTTGACTAACTGTCTTCCCTCTAGTCTACCACTGCCAAATTAGGGACGGCGAGCGCAAATAAACCTCGTGTAGCTATGCGCGAAAGTTAAAACAAACCATGATAAATTTTGAATCATTCCAAATAGTTAAAGCATTGAGATTTATTCTACAAAAAATTATCGTCTATCTTCTTCTGTTCTAAACGTTATGGCGTTAAATATGTCACAATTTACTTTCCTTCTCATTCTATTTTCAAGTTGAGGTGCAGACAAACTATCAAAAATAAATTAGTAGAAGAACTACGTTGAACGAGCCAGCCCCCTGGTGGAGTACCACGTATAGCACTGTTATTAAAGTTCTTGCTTTGCAGGTTCAGTGACAAAGTTCCAAGAAAATCCAAACCACTAACAAATTGCAGAACTGGCACGTTAGGTATTTTCTCATATCGAGTCTCATTGGCTGCGAACAAAGTAGTTCACGCACTCTCGAGGCAGAAAGGTGATATCAGGAATGTTTGTCGTAACTTGACCAAAGGACTCGTATGTATATTGGTTCTGATTATAATTTATTTTACTTATTGGACTATGGAACAGGTTTTGCTCACCTCATGGTACTAGTTTTCGCACGACAGTGATTTATTCAGCCAGTCTACACTGAAGAAATGAACTTAAGCTGACGTGGAAAGAGATGATTTTTATACGTAGAACTGTTCACGCCGATTTTGATTAAATGAAAGATAAGCGAAGCAGTCGTCTCCTTTGTCGCATATAAGCAAAAGAAAACTATAAATCTAGTTGTTACAAAACACTAAACGTGTTTAAATGCGAGAAAATATCACGTATTTTTGAACAAAAGATGACAACCGTAACGAAGTTGAAATAAGTTTTTAACTGCAGTCCGTTGAATAAAAGAAAATTGTCTTTCAAAGTCAAAGAAGTATTTTTCTCAGAAATTAAATGTTTTAATTTTATGTGTCTTTAGACTCCCCAAAGTAAGTGTTTTCAGTATAACTGTGCACAGTCGTAAACAATGCATTATGATCTTAAAGACAACGGGTGAGACCATGTATATCTTCTACATTCATGGGCGCCTGTCTTACAGAATCACATTTATCTTTGGCCACTTCTTCATCTTCATATGTTTCTTCCAACAATAACAAACAAGAGAAAATCTGTCTGACACTAAGTAAAAATGTGGCTAGCAACTGCTGGTGAGTGACAAGAAGATTGTGATATGATCCGTCCTGTCTTGAGCTGTCTTGGTAGTATTTTCCAACAATGAAAAATGCCCGAAGTGTTGTAATGGTGCGTGGACTGTCTAGTGGTAGAAATTGGGTTCTTTGATTTCTTTATAAGAGTGTATAATATCCATAAGGCACCCAGTCCTGCTCATCCCACAATGTTACTTCCCCTTCTGTTGCACAATACAACAATTCATTGTGGTATTATTGTTCGGTCTTGGTTCGAAGTTATTTCAGATATATTTCTTACAGCCACCACAATCCTGCTCAGTCTGACTTTGTATGTTTGGGATGAACTAGACGTCGTTCACGCCATCTTGATATTCTGCCAACACTTGCGAAACAGTTTTAGACCAATGTCCTAAAACCCTACAAAACAATTCAGATATCACATGGTTACTCTCATGGTGAAAGGTGGCACCAAGAAAAATGTTACCACCAGTTATTGGTCACTATAACCGATGGAAGAGAAGATTGGATAAGTTTGCAAAATGCAAACGATAGTTGGTGGTGGTCCTAGTGCAACGGCATCGTACATTAGACGGTGGTGGTCCTAGTACAACGGCAGCGTACATTAGTTAGTGGTGGTCCTAGTGCAACGGCAGCGTACATTAGACGGTGGTGGTCCTAGTGCAACGGCAGCGTACAATAGATGGTGGTGGTCCTAGTGCAACGGCAGCGTACATTAGTTGGTGGTGGTCCTAGTGCAACGGCAGCGTACATAGTTGGTGGTGGTCCTAGTGCAACGGCAGCGTACATAGTTGGTGGTGGTCCTAGTGCAACGGCAGCGTACATTAGTTTTTCAGAAATACTTCGAACATGTTTAAAGAACATAGATATCGATTTCTTTCAATATAAAAGGGAAAATCTGCTCATTAAAAAAGTGCAAAAATACATAATAATAATTGGGTCTATTAAAGGGTTTAAAAATAATCAAGTTACCCTTTTTTGGGGCTTCTACTCATTTTTTTTACTTATGTCTGATAGCCATATATATATATATATATGTACCAAAGGTATCTGACAATGCCAGGCTTAAAGATTAATGTTACGAATACGGTCTGAATCTCCTCTTTCGCTGTTTTCAGTCGCAGTACACGAACCACACATCCTATACAAACGTACTTGTGGTAAAATCGACAACGCCATCTTAGTTTGGCGTCGACTTCCCATATTTTGCTACCGACCTTCTCGTTCATTCGCAACATTAAAATTGAAACGACTGCTAAATTCGATCCGTTTGTATAATTCCTTATCTCATTTTACAGTTTATATT
>NW_013678908.1:0-2705 GCF_000517525.1 Limulus polyphemus | reverse complement strand
GGTGTTTGGGGGGCCGTAATTTATTGGAACTTCTCAGGGTCAGCCTGGATTATCTATAGTTGTTATATATATGTAAATATTCATGTTTTGTTATCCGTACCACAGATGCCTGGACTTTATCGAATCATTTGTGAAAAGAAGTATTCATTTTCAAAGGGAATTTGCTCTTCCCACACGGAAACCATAAAAAAATGTTATAAACAACATAAGATCATGCTACGTGGAACATTTTCCAGAAGTTTCCTTCCCAGGAATTAACGGATAAAGATCCTAGTTGTATATATACTTGTCGATTTGACAAAGACGAATGATGGAAATAAATACTCAACCTACTAAGACTGTATCGTGTGTGTGTGTAGTTCCTACGTATCCTTTCTTCCAAAACGTACATCAAACTAAATCCACCCCCTGTGGCCAAGCTGATCGTTTAACCTCTACTTATACGTAAAAACAAACATGCAAACAAATCAATGTCTGACGTCCTCAATATGTAGGTCATCGTTGTGTGGGTTTAATGATGATTGGTAGTTCAAAATGTATATGTGAAGAAAATATGATAGTGGTCCTTTGTTGTGGGTTATAATGGATTATAATACGATATTACTATCTAAACTATCCTCTCTAATATTATACTTGATTACAAACTTAAATCCAACATTATTGAAAATTCTAATTTGACAGAAAGTTCCTTCCTTCCTCGCCACAGAGGGATAAGATAATAAGTAATTCAAAATGAATTGTATTTAGTCCATGGAATAGAGATGGAAACCAATTTTCAAATATATGACAGGTTTTCAAAGACTGCAGTGCTGGACGTAGCCTAAGGATAAACGTTCCGGGATGTGTATCGGAGGGTCTATGGTTTGCTCTCTCGCCGAAAATAAAAGAGAAATAAATTACGCTCCGTACTTTGGGGCCGTGGGTGCGTTAAAAGAGTGAGGTCAAATCTCACTGCCAAATTAGAGCAGTCCAAGAGCTGGCGGTGGATGACGTTGACTAGCTCCTACGCTCTGCCAGTCCAAAATTAGGGACGACTAACGCTAATAGTAGCTTTGCGCGAATATCCGAAGCAAAGAGTGCATCTAACACACTAACACTATAGCTTGCTGATAGTCACGTGGATTTTTAAATATCGTATTTCATAAAGTCTTGAAAATCGTAGTAAGTACCCTTGAAAAATTTAAACAGTAGAAACATTTCAGTTACTAGATAGAGAGAGACAATGTTTGTTACAGATATATCGGCCCAAACCTAGTGATATGTTTGAAATACCCTACTTGTTACAGATATATCGGCCCAAACCTAGTGATATGTTTGAAATACCCTACTTGTTACAGATATATCGGCCCAAACCTAGTGATATGTTTGAAATACCCTACTTGTTACAGATATATCGGCCCAAGCCTGGTGATATTTTTTATTAACGAGAATATAAATATGTTTCTTTTCGAGATTAACTTTTTTTTATCTTACTTTATTAGCTCAAAGATCAACTAAGTAAAAGTTTGGTAAGATACTTTATATCTGCTGATAGGGCAGGCGTGGCTTAGTGGACTTAGCCGCACTGTAGACCGGAACATTTAAGGTTGAACGGCGACATACTGCTGAACACGCATTCTCATCTTTAGGGACGTCATAACTGTGACAGTAAAACCGTTATTCGGTTGAGGAGAGCCGCCGCGTAGGCAGCGGATGCCGCCCATTGTTGACCTTCCTCTAGTTAGCTGCTCTAAATTAGGGATGACCATGCCTGAATAAACTTTATAGGGGTCGCTGATCTGGTTGGTTAGTCAATTTGTCTTATGACACCTTATGCATCTCTGCTGTGATGTTTAATTGCACTAGTTCAGTTAACAGACTAATTGATATATTTTTATAACATCTTGTATCTTGTCTTGTTGTAATTTTCATTTTAAAACTTTCTGTTTTTTTGTTTTTCTGTTCCATCTTAATTGAACAAAACAACCCTACTCTAAACCAACACCCCGGGGTGCCTAGATACCTCTTCTAAGTTTCACAACAGTTCCGGTCATGTGACTTCTTTGTTCAATACTGTATATGTATATCCGTGTCAGTGTAAATTACTTGTACCTGATGATGATAAAACCTTATCGAATCGTTGTACATTTGCTGTTATGTTAAACTTATATTAAAATTTTTCTTCATTACCAATTCAAGCCGTCTCCAGCCATTACTAGTCTCAAAGTGGGTTCCTCGTCATCGAAATCGAAATTTCTGTTTTTTTGACACACAAACCGATTTAGATTACGATGGTTTGAAAACATGTTATATTCGTTTTTGAAATGGATTAATTCAAAAACAAAACCAATACGCACGTGTCATATATGTGTCTCTAACATTAACAGACGAAAGTATTTTGTCTATTCTTTTACAAATGAGGCTTTTAAAACAAGACTTTACTCGATAAGCATTTCTGACTGTGCGAATGCTGAACATTCAAATTACACAAGCCTGCGAATTTAAACTTCATAAAAGTTGTTTTGGTTTTAATAACGGATTTTCCATAATTCAGCTACTCGTATTTTGAAAATAATATTCATTTTTTTATCACGTAAGTATTTTTTACAAATCGGGAAGAAAAAAAAACACTCTTACTTAGATTAAATTATTATTTAGTTTACCACAATGAACATTTTTTATTATTATGTATGTTATGTTTGGGTTATTGAACGATCGATAAGACT
>NW_013678907.1:7374-10156 GCF_000517525.1 Limulus polyphemus | reverse complement strand
GCCTAAGTGTTCATGGAGTAGTTGTGCCAAGTAAGGCTAAAGATGTATATGGTGGTTATAAATTCGGTAACTAGAGTTACACCTAAGTGTTCATGGAGTAGTTGTACCAAGTAAGGCTGAAGATGAATATGGTGGTTATAAATTCTGTAACTAGAGTTACACCTTGGTTTCATGGAGTAGTTGTACTAGGAAAGTAAGGCTAAAGATGAGTATGGTGGTTATAAATTCGGTAACTAGAGTTACACCTACGTGTTCGTTGAGTTGTTGTACCAAATAACGCTAAAGATGAATATGGGGTTACACATTCGTTAACTAGAGTTACACCTAGGTGTTCATGGAGTAGTTGTACCAGGTAAGGCTAAAAATGAGTTTGGTGGTTATAAATTCGGTGACTATAGTTACAACTACGAGTTTATGGAGTATTTATACCAAGTAAGGCTGAAGATGAGTATGGTGGTTATAAATTTGGTAACTATAGTGACACCTAGGTGTTCATGTAGTAGTTGTACCAAGTAAGGCTAAATATGAGTATGTTGGATATAAATTCGGTAACTATAGTTACACCTAGGTATTTATGGAGTAGTTGTACCAAGTAAGGCTAAAATGAGTATGGTGGTTATAAATTCTTTAACTAGAGTTACACCTAGGTGTTGATGTAGTAGTTGTACCAAGTAAGGCTAAAGATGAGTATGGTGGTTATAAATTGTATAACAAGAGTTACACCTAGGTGATCGTGGAGTTGTTGTACCAATAACGCTAAAACTGAATATGTAACCCCATACTCATCTTTAGCGTTATTTGGTACAACAACTCCACGAACACATAGGTATAACTATAGTTGCAGAATTTATAACCACCATACTCATCTTTAGCGTTATTTGGTACAACAACTCCACGAACACCTACGTGTAACTCTAGTAACCGAATGTGTAACCTCCTACTCATCTTTAGCGTTATTTGGTACAACAACTCCACGAACAAGTAGATGTAACTCTAGTAACCGAATTTATAACAACCATACTCATCTTTAGCCTTACTTGGTACAATTACTCTATAAACACCTAGGTGTAACTCTAGTTACAGAATTTATAACCACAACACTCACTTTAGCCTTACTTGGTAGAACTACTCCATGAACACTTAGGTGTAACTGTAGTTACCGAATTTATATCCATCATACTCATCTTTTGCTTTACTTGGTACAACTACTCCCTGAACTTCTAGGTGTAACTCTAGTTACCGAATGTGTAACCCCTATACTCATCTTTAGCGTTATTTGGTACAACAACTCCACGAACACCTAGGAGTAACTGTATTTACCGAATTTATAACCACAATACTCATCTTTATCCTTACATGGTACAACTACTCCATGAACAACTAGGTGTAACTCTAGTTTCCGAATTTATATCCACCATACTCATCTTTAGCCTTACTTTGTACAACTACTCCATGAACACCTAGGTGTAATTCTAGTTACCGAATGTTTAACCCCTATACTAATAAACTAGAGTTACACCTACGTGTTCAAAGAGTACTTGTGCCAAATGAGGCTAAAGATGAGTATGGTGGTTATAAATTCTGTAACTAGAGTTACACCTAGGTATTCGTGGAGTTGTTGTACCAAATAACGCTAAAGATGAGTATGGTGGTTATAAATTCTGTAACTAAAGTTATACCTAGGTGTTCATGGAGATGTTGTACCAAATAACGCTAAAGATTAGTATAGGGGTTAAACATTCGGTAACTAGAATTACACCTAGGTATTCATGGAGTAGTGGTACAAAGTAAGGCAAAAGATGAGTATGGTGGATATAGATTCGGAAACTAGAGTTACACCTAAGTGTTCATGGAGTAGTTGTACCAAGTATGGCTAAAGATGTGTATGGTGGTTATAAATTTGGTAACTATAGTTACACCTAGGTTTTCGTGGAGTTGTTGTACCAAATAACGCTAAAGATGAGTATGGTGGTTACAATTTCGGTAACTAGAGTTACACCTAGGTGTTCGTGGAGTTGTTATACCAAAAAACGCTAAAGATGAGTGTGATGGTTATAAATTCGGTAACTAGAGTTACACCTAGGTGTTCGTGGAGTTGTTGTACCAAATAACGCTAAAGATGAGTATGGTAGTTATAAATTCGGTAACTATAGTTATACCTACGTGTTCATGGAGTAGTTGTGCCAAGTAAGGCTAAAGATGAGTATGGTGGTTACACATTCGGTAACTAGAGTTACACCTAGTTGTTCATGGATTAGTTGTACCAAGTAAGGCTAAAGATGAGTATGATAATTATAAATTAGGAAACTAGAGTTACACCTAGGTTTCATGGAGTAGTTGTACCAAGTAAGGCTAAAGATGAGTATGGTGGTTATAAATTCTGTAACTAGAGTTACACCTAGGTTTCATGGAGTAGTTGTACCAAGTAAGGCAAAAGATGAGTATGGTGGTTATAAATTCAGAAACTAGAGTTACACCTAGGTGTTTATGGAGTAGTTGTACCAAGTAAGGCTAAAGATTAGTATGGTGGTTATAAATTCGGTAACTAGAGTTACACCTAGGTGTTCATGGAGATGTTGTACCAAGTAAGGCTAAAGATGAGTATGGTGGTTATAAATTTTGTAACTAGAGTTACAATTAAGTGTTCATGGAGTAGTTGTACCAAGTAAGGCTAAAGATGAGAATGATGGTTATAAATTTGGTAACTATAGTTACACCTAAATGTTTATGGAGTAGTTTTAACAAGTAAGGCTAAAAATGAGTATGGTGGTTATAAATTCGG
>NW_013678907.1:4014-6424 GCF_000517525.1 Limulus polyphemus | reverse complement strand
AATTGGTACAACTACTTCATGAACACCTGGGTGTAATTCTAGTAACCGAATGCAATAACCTCATACTCATCTTTAGCGTTATTTGGTACTACAACAACAACTCCACGAACAAGTAGGTGTAACTCTAGTTACCGAATTTATTACACCATACACATCTTTAGCCTTTCTTGGTACAACTACTCCATAAACACCTAGGTGTAACTATAGTTTCTGAATTTATAACCACCAAACTCATTTTTTGCCTTACTTGGTACAACTACTCCATGAAAACTAGGTGTAACTCTAGTTACAGAATTTATAACCACTATACACATCTTTAGCCATACTTTATACAATTACTCCATGAACACTTAGGTGTAAAAGATGAGTATGGTGGTTATAAATTCGGTAACTAGAGCCAAGTAAGGCTAAAGATGATTATGGTGGTTATAAATTCCGTAACTAGAGTTACACCTAGGTTTTCATGGAGTTGTTGTACCAAATAACGCTAAAGATGAGTGTGGTGGTTATAAATTCGGAAACTAGAGTTACACCTAGGTGTTCGTGGAATTGTTGTACCAAATAACGCTAAAGATGAGTATGGTGGTTATAAATTCGGTAACTATAGTTATACCTATGTGTTCATGGAGTTGTTGTACCAAATAACGCTAAAGATGAGTATGGGGTTACATATTCAGTAACTAGAGTTACACCTACGTGTTCAAAGAGTACTTGTGCCAAATGAGGCTAAAGATGAGTATGGTGGTTATAAATTCTGTAACTAGAGTTACACCTAGGTATTCGTGGAGTTGTTGTAGCAAACAACGCTAAAGATGAGTATGGTGGTTATAAATTGTGTAACTAGAATTACACCTAAGCGTTCATGGAGTAGTTGTACCAAGTAAGGCTAAAGATGAATATGGTGGTCATAAAGTCGGTAACCAGAGTTACACCTAAGTGTTCATGGAGTAGCTGTACCAAGTAAGGCTGAAGATGAATATGGTGGTTATAAATTCTGTAACTAGAGTTACACCTACGTGTTCGTGGAGTTGTTGTACCAAATAACGCTAAAGATGAGTATGGGGTTACATATTCGGTAACTAGAGTTACACCTAGGTGTTCATGGAGTAGTTGTACCCAGTAAGGCTAACGATGAGTATGGTGATTATAAATTCGGAAACTAGAGTTACACCTAAGTGTTGCTGGAGTAGTTGTACCAAGTAATGCTAAAGATGAGTATGATGGTTATAAATTTGGTAACTATAGTTACACCTAAATGTTTATGGAGTAGTTGTAAGAAGTAAGGCTAAAAATGAGTTTGGTGTTATAAATTCGGTGACTATAGTTACACCTAGGAGTTTATGGAGTATTTATACCAAGTAAGGCTTGTATTTTGGTTATAAATTATGTAACTAGAGTTACACCTAGGTGTTCGTGGAGTTGTTGTACCAAATAACGCTAAAAATTGAGTATGGTGGTAACAAATTCGGTAACTACAGTTACACCTACGTTTTCGTGGAGTTGTTGTACCAAATAACGCTAAAGATGAGTATGGTGGTTATAAATTCTGTAACTAGAGTTACACCTAGGTGTTGATGGAGTAGTTGTATCATCTTTAGCCTTACTTGGTACAACTACTCCATGAACACCTAGATGTAACTCTAGTTACAGAATTTATAACCACCATACTCATCTTTAGCCTTACTTGGTACAACTACTCCATGAACACTTACGTGTAACTCTAGTTCCCGAATTTATAACCACCATACTCATCTTTAGCCTTACTTGGTACAACTACTCCATCAACACCATGGTGTAACTCTAGGTACAGAATTTATAACCACCATACTCATTTTAGACTTACTTTGTACAACTACTCTATAAATACCTTGATGTAAATATAGTTACCGAATTTATATCCAACATACTCATCCTTAGCCTTGCTTGGTACAACTACTCCATGAATACATAGATGTAACTATAATTACCGAATGTGTAACCCCATACTCATCTTTAGCGTTATTTGGTACAACAACTCCACGAACACGTAGGTGTAACTCTAGTTACCGAATTTATAACCACCACACTCATCTTTAGCGTTATTTGGTACAACAACTCCACGAAAACCTAGGTGTAACTGTAGTTACCGAATTTGTTACCACCATACTCATCTTTAGCGTTATTTGGTACAACAACTCCACGAACACCTAGGTGTAACTCTAGTTACGGAATTTAAAACCACCATACTCATTTTAGCCTTACTTGGTACAACTACTACTTAAAAAAACTAGGTGTAACTATAGTTACCGAATTTATATAAAACATACTCACTTTAGCCTTACTTGGTACAACTACTCCATGAACACCTAGGTGTAACTATAGTTAACAAATTTATAACCACCATACTCATTTTCAGCCTTACTTGGTACAA
>NW_013678907.1:0-3089 GCF_000517525.1 Limulus polyphemus | reverse complement strand
GTACCAAGTAAGGCTAAAATGAGTATGGTGGTTATAAATTCGGTGACTATAGTTACAGTTAGGTGTATATGGAGTGCTTGTACCAAGTAAGGCTGAAAATGAGTATGGTGGTTATAAATTTGTTAACTATAGTAACACCTAGGTGTTCATGGAGTAGTTGTACCAAGTAAGGCTAAAGTGTGTATGTTGGATATAAATTCTGTAACTATAGTTACACCTAGTTTTTTATGTAGTAGTTGTACCAAGTAAGGCTAAAATGAGTATGGTGGTTATAAATTCGGTAACTAGAGTTACACCTAGGTGTTTAAGGAGTAATTGTACCAAGTAAGGCTAAAGATGAGTATGATGGTTATGAATTCGGTAACTATAGATACACCTAAGTGTTCATGGAGTAGTTGTACCTTATAATGCTAAAGATGAGTATGGTGGTTATAAATTCGGTAAGTAGAGTTACACCTAGGTGTTTAGGGAGTAATTGTACCAAGTAAGGCTAAAGATGAGTATGATGGTTATGAATGCGGTAACTAGAGTTACACCTAAATGTTCATGGAGTAGTTGTACCTTATAAGGCTAAAGATGAGTATGGTGGTTATAAATTCTGTAACTAGAGTTACACCTAGATGTTCATGGAGTAGTTGTACCAAGTAAGGCTAAAGATGATTATGGTGGTTATAAATTCTATAACAAAAGTTACACTTAGGTTTTCGTGGAGTTGTTGTACCAATAAACGCTAAACATTAGTATAGGGGTTAAACATTCGGTAACTAGAATTACACCTAGGTGTTCATGGAGTAGTTGTCTAAAGTAAGGCTAATGATGAGTATGGTGGATATAAATTCGAAAACTAGAGTTACACCTAGGTGTTCATGGAGTAGTTGTACCATGTGAGGATAAAGAAGAGTATGGTGGTTATAAATTCGGTAACTGGAGTTACTCCTAGGTGTTCATGGAGTAGTTGTACCAAGTAAGGCTAAAGATGAATATGATGGTTATAAATTCGGTAACTAGAGTTACACCTAAGTGTTCATAGAGTAGTTGAACCAAGTAAGGCTAAGGATGAGTATGGTGGTTACAAATTCTCTAACTAGAGTTACACCTAGGTGTTCATGGAGTAGTTTTACCAAGTAAGGCTGAAGATGAGTGTGGAGGTGATAAATTCGGTAACTAGAGTTACACCTACGTGTTCATATAGTTGTTGTACCAAATAACACTAAAGATGAGTATGGGGTTACACATTCAGTAACTAGAGTTACATCTAAGTTTTCAAAGAGTACTTGTGCCAAATGAGGCTAAAGATGAGTATGGTGGTTATAAATTCTGTAACTAGAGATACACCTAGGTATTAGTGGAGTTTATGTAGCAAATAACGCTAAAGATGAGTATGGTGGTTATAAATTCGAAAACTAGAGTTACACCCAAATGTTCATGGAGTAGTTGTACCAAGTAAGGCTACATATGAATATGGTGGTTATAAGTTCGGTAACTAGAGTTACACCTAGGTGTTCATGGAGTAGTTGTACCAAGTAAGGCTAAAGATGATTATGGTGGTTATAAATTCTATAACTAGAGTTACACCTAGGTGTTCATGGAGTAGTTGTACCAAGTAAGGCTAAAGATGATTATGGTGGTTATAAATTCTATAACTAGAGTTACACCTAGGTGTTCATGAAGTAGTTGTACCAAGTAAGGCTAAAGATGAGTATGGTTATAAATTCTGTAATTAGAGTTACACCTAGGTGTTCATGGAGTAGTTGTACCAAGTAAGGCTAAAGATGAGTATGGTGGTTAAAAATTCTGTAACTAGAGTTACACCTAAGTGTTCATGGAGTAGTTGTACCAAGTATGGCTAAAGATGTGTATGTTGGTTATAAATTCTGTAACTAGAGTTACACCTAGGTTTCATGGAGTAGTTGTACCAAGTAAGGCTAAGGATGAGTATGGTTATAAATTCTGTAACTAGAGTTACACCTAGGTGTTCATGGAGTAGTTGTACCAAGTAAGGCTAAAGATGATTATGGTGGTTATAAATTCTATAACAAGAGTTACACTTAGGTGTTCGTGGAGTTGTTGTACCAAATAACGCTAAACATTAGTATATGGGTTAAACATTCGGTAACTAGAATTACACCTCGGTGTTCTTGGAGTAGTTGTACAAATTAAGGCTAATGATGAGTATGGTGGATATAAATTCGAAAACTAGAGTTACACCTAGGTGTTCATGGAGTAGTTGTACAATGAATAACCACCATACTCATCTTTATCCTCGTAACTCTAGTTACCGAATTTACCTACGTGTTCATATAGTTGTTGTACCAAATAACGCTAAAGATGATTATGGGGTACATTCGGTAACTAGAGTTACACCTAAGTGTTCGTGGAATAATTGTACCAAGTAAGGCTAATGATGAGTATGGTGGTTATAAATTCTGTAACTAGAGTTACACCTAGGTTTCATGGAGTAGTTGTACCAATTAAGGCTAAAGATGAGAATGGTGGTTTTAAATTCAGTAACTAGAGTTACATCTACGTGTTCGTGGAGTTGTTGTACCAAATAACGTTAGAGATGAGTATGGGGTTACACATTCTGTAACTAGAGTTACACCTAGGTGTTTATGGAGTAGCTGTACCAAGTAAGGCTAAAGATGAGTATGGTGATTATAAATTCGGAAACTAGAGTTACACCTAAGTGTTCATGGAGTAGTTGTGTCAAGTAAGGCTAAAGATGAGTATGATGGTTATAAATTTGGTAACTGTAGTTACACCTAGGTGTTTATGGAGTAGTTGTACCAAGTAAGTATAAAAATGAGTTTGGTGGTTATAAATTCGGTGACAATATTACGCTTAGGAGTTTATGGAGTATTTGTACCAAGTAAGGCTGAAGATGAGTATGGTGGTTATAAATTTAGTAACTATAGTTACACCTAGGTGTTCATGTAGTAGTTGTACCAAGTAAGGCTAAAGATGAGTATGTTGGATAAAAATTCGGAAACTATAGTTACAACTAGGTATTTAGGGAGTAGTTGTACCAAGTAAGGCTAAAATGAGTATGGTATGGTGGTTAAAAATTCTGTAACTAGAGTTACAACTAG
>NW_013678906.1:7468-8293 GCF_000517525.1 Limulus polyphemus | reverse complement strand
ATTGATTTCCTAAAAACAAGTGTTTTGCGCCATGCTTGGGAGAAGGTGTCTAGTCCAAGCCCTGTGACAAATCACTATTGGGCACAATGGGACCAGTTGAGGCTTGAAGATGGTATTCTTCTCCAGAGATGGGAAACTGCAGATGGGAATGTGATGACCTGGCAAACGGTTATACCGAGAAAGTTACGGAAAAATCAATTAACAAACGGAGACGTAACATCATGTTTTTCAAACATTCTTTTTATTATACTTGTATGATGCCTCTAAAGATACTGGAATCAAATATGCTATTTATGTAAAGGAATCTACAGATAAAATATAAATGTTATTTTAAAAAAAAACTTTGATATTCAGAGATTGTGAAAGTGAAATATGAAAACTTTAAAATGAGAATAAGTATTTTTATTCCCATCATGAAATTCACTGTTCATACAGACCGACTCAATAAATTCTTAGACGAATCTTTAGTAGAAATACTTTATTTAAAAAAATCGGATTTTTGTGTGCAACATGTCTTTAATGTTTACTAAAAAAAAACTGCCGTATTTTGTCAAGATATACTGAGAGTAAATTCGGAATTATAATGTTACGTCTCCGTTTGGTAATTGATTTTCCGTAACTTCGTTCCGACGAAACTTTAACGACACAAGTCTTTACTTAATAAAACTGGTTTATTATTTCCGAATATAACTTTATGATATACTTAATTTCAATATTCGCGCTAAAACAAACACTATAACGAACGAACGTTGACTTCAACAATACCCTGCGACTGCAGTTCAATTACTCACTATCTACACACACACATTACCGTCACGTTGTCAC
>NW_013678906.1:0-5000 GCF_000517525.1 Limulus polyphemus | reverse complement strand
AGTTTTGCGTCGAAACAAACAAACAATGTGTTCTCTCCGTATTGAAAACCAAAAAACGCGTGTTACGTTTCCACAGATGTGCTGCTAAAGAACAATTTTGATATCCAATGATAAAAACCTTGTTTTGATTTTCTCTATCAGTAAGTTATATTTCTGTTTGATATTGGACAATTTACTAACATCGTCATTAAGATAAGTATCTACTATTTCTTTTGTTGAGAATACGTTTATTTTCTTAATTCAAAGGGTTAACTTTAAACAAATAGAGCGAGACGAATATGTAATAATAATAATGTTCGCTTTTATTTATGAAACTGACCTTGAATCTTTGTTGCAGAAAACATCATTAATTCTAAAATGCCATGTTTTACAGCAGCTACAGTTTAGATGTCATGTGAAAACAAATTATAAATCAATAAGTTTTTTTAGTCACATCAAGACTAAAATTATTATTTTCCTAGCGTATAACATATTCGTTGTACTTACTACGTAGTGGACTCACTGATGTCGCCATAGCAACAAGAAGGTATCTCAAGGCAACGTCAACAACAATCTATACCCCAGTCTTTTTTCTTTTTACTCACGAAAGGAAATGTAAAATAAAACAGATAACAGGACTGCAATAATGTTATAAAATAAATTATGTCTCTTATATAAAAGAAAATAAAGCACTTTGGAATATCGAGTTCATCATAAGATTCATATCAATTTACAGCGGTTCATTACAATTTTATCATACCTTAAGAATGAACTAGTACGGTAACGACTTTGTTAAAATATTTTATTTTATCAGTTGTAAATTTACTGTATCAGAGACGTATTTATCGCATACACGATCTACTTTTCATAACTTACCTCAGACTTCAAGATATATGATAAAGAAGTAACGACACCAACATGTGGTAAACTTGCATCAAGTTTTAAGAACTAGACTAAAAAAGCAGTAGACCAATTTTTGAAAATGATTTGGTATTATACATTTGATATTATACATTTATTTCAATATCGACGTTTGTTTAAATTTAATTTATATTTCGTAATGTACATAACTTATACAGTTAAATATGCATTGCGAAACTATCGCCTATTCTCTAAAGTTGTAGAAGATTCTCGAGTGTAAGAATCAACAATATACGTCAGTGTAGCTTTGTATTTTTGCGTAATCTGAATTTGAGAAATTCTCCACACGTCTATAAATATAACCAACGCGACGCGCGTAAATAAACAGTATCTATCATTAGTTTGCTATAGTCAGTGTGCTATAAACTTCGGAAGCTATAACTATAATTGTGATTAACGCTTAGTAATCGGAAACTTCAGATATTTGACCAGGAGCATTTACAAAGTTCGAACACTACAAATCATTTAACTTCAGTGGATTCTCATCGGACATTGGTATTTTTACGAAAACATTATACAACTTCATGGTGGAAAACTGCGTGTGTGGCTGGTGAATAACAAAGGACAAAGCTAGCTAGCTCCCTGTCAAACGAATCGTACTTACATAAACTCGTAATTAACTCGTTCATCGTGAACCCTCGATAAGATAAAGGAAGTTCCAGACTAGAAATAAGACTTTATATTACTTGTAAGTTTATAAAAATTTTGTATATAAATCATTATATGTAATAACTATTTGTAATAACTTATTGTAAATTGTATTGTTTGTATATTAACACATTTATATTAAAAAAGAAAACTGTCTCAATCATGTTAGCAAATATTATAAATTGGAGATATATCGGCATATATTTAACTACTAAATTTAAATTATCAGTTAACTCAGTCTCAGACGTAACAGGATAAATCTCAGTGCAAAACTGATAAATCAGTAGCTCAACTTTTACAAAGTCCGTTCTTGCAATCACAATCTTTATTATAAAATACAAAATTAGACATTGAATAAGTCTTACATTCCAAATGATGTGTTGTATTTTAAACTCATGAGGCTTGTAGTGGAACAGCACATCTCAACACAATTAGCTTCTGCGAATTAGCCTTAACTAAAAATGAATCAATATTCCATGGTTCGCGCGCCATTATCGCTTTAAAAGTAGTGCTTCACACTTTGGGGCCATGGGTGCGTTATGGAAGAAAGTCAAATCCCACTATTCGATTACAGTAGCTCACGAATTGGCAATGGGTCGTGTTGAATAGCTAGCTGCCTTTCCTCTACTATATCATTTCAAAACAGGAACGGATAGTGCAAATAACATTCGAGTAGCTTTGCGCAAAATTTATCAAGCACCAGCTAAAAGTGCTATAAAACCTTGTACTTTATACCAAAAGTTACGAATTTTCAATACAGCATTAACAATTATTGGTACCTTAGCCACGAGAGGCCACCTCCTTCCTACCGCCATTACATTTATTCGCATTTTTAAGTGTTAGATATTACATATTTATCATTTTTATGGTAGTACAATGCCACGTCCTCTCTGCAAGATGTGTTAGTAGTCCATAACATTGAATTATTTATGCTCAAACCATTTTTTAAAGAAGAAGAATATAATGGCTACAATCATGGAACAAAACTAAATTTAAGCAAACGTGCCCTTACAGAGTTTATTATTATTGTTACATTTTTATATTATTACTATTATAGATTTTTCGGAACCTCTGGACCCGACCGTGTAAGCCCGTGCAAGTTAATTATAGTGTTTCCACCTTTAGGTAAAAAAATCCCAAACAGGTTCCACACCTAAGCTCCGGAGGTATCTGGCAGAAACTGAGCACTAAAAACAACACATCTCATCATAATTATCTCCAGTTCAGGAAGTCAGCATTTATTCGCCTTTATCCCTAAATTTCGATAGGTTACAATTTCGATTGAGATTTTGGTTCAAAATAATGACTCAAGTTAATAAAAAGATTCTAAAATGTGTTTGATAACAAGAGAAAGAGTCGAAAATATGGGACAAAAAGATAGAAAAAAACAGTTTAAAAGCATTTAAGTTGGTCATTAAGCTGTATATTTTCAGATTATTTTTTCCTTAATTTCCATCATATCTTTGCTCCAATTCAACAAAATAAGACCAAATTGCCACTTTAACAGTAAAACACTTTTGGGCACAATGCCCTCGAATTCTAATTTCTGTTTGCTTCATTCACTTCTAAGTATGGGCTATAATATAAACTAAATTTTGTTTTAATACAGTTTTCACTTTTCTCTTTTCACAAGTACTGCTAAGTAATAAAAGTTTTCTTAATGCATTCTTCTAGAATTTCTAATTCATAAAGGAAGAGAAGACATAACAATATCACGATCAGTTGTACGAAACGTATGTACAACGAAAGGGGAAGTTTGGAGGCTCTAATCCTCCCTTTAACAATGAATTTAAAAAAAAAAATGTTGTACTTTATAGTAGGGATCGACAAGGTTGCCAAATAATTCCCCCCCCCCCTTCATTGGCACAGCGCTATGTCTGTGGATTTACACTGCTAGAAACCGGGTTTTGATAACCATGGTGGGCAGAGCATAGAGAGCCCTTTGTGTAGCTTTGTGCTTAATACCAAACAACAATTTTCTTTCGATTGCATTTTGTCCCCTGGTGGGACAGCGTTAAGTTTACAGACTTACAACGCTAAAATCCGGAGTTCAATTCCCCACAGTGGACATAGCAAATATCCCAATCAGGCTTTGCTCTGAAACTTACATACATACAACATATATATATATATATATATATATAGTCCAAATAATTCACACTCCATAAAACTACCCTATTAAATTCCTAAGCGAAAAATCGACCATTCAAAGTTTGGTTACGATATATTATGCGCATATATAATAATACGCTAAAACGTTCGCTAAACTTTCTGGTATAACGATTCAACAATTTTTAAAACAATTTGTTCGTCTATTACCTACCTACCTGATCATGTTTGCGGGGCTAGCCCCCTAGACTGCTCGGACTATCGCTACAAGATTTCTCCAGCTTACTTGACTGGTCTATGGATATCTGCTTTTGATATTTCGATAAATATATACAGATTTTTTTATAAATGGTACACATATCATGCACGTACTTAAATATCTTTTCAAAAACAGATGACGCTACATATCGATGGATAAAACACGGACAGTTTCTAAAGGTAAAGTATCTACTTTATAAAAGTATAATATAAAAAGTAAATAAACAAGAGTATTAACATTAATATATTTTAAAATGAAGTATGGATCCTGCTACAAAAAGTAATGAAATAAGGATTAAAACCACAACCACAAATTTATAAAATTTAATCCCAAATTAAGGATTACATTTTATAAATTTGTAACTGTGGTTTTAATTCTTATAAAACTTAGTCATTAGGGATATGGCGATACTGAAAGTTTATATATGTTGGGTCCATTCCATGGACATATAAAAAACTGAACAAATAAATATGAAAATAAAAAAAAGATTTAACGAAAAGTAGGGATGTTGGTTATTCATAAAATTGCAATAAAAAGTATCCCAAAAAAATAAGTGCTGCAATAAAAAGTACACAAACAAGTAAAGAGATGCTAGTTGGATAAAATTCTAAAAATATTTTCAGTACCTACTTTTGTTGGCATTATGATCCGTATAGCTAAACGAAGCAGTCTAAATTTGCCAACCAATGCCTACTAATCCTTTTTTCCTTTTTCGGTGAAAGTGGGTTTTCTCGCGGTTCTCCCGTTTTCCCCTACAGCAAAATGTTTTTGAACATAGAATATTCAGATCCCCGCCCTGAAAGGGATCGTTCCATGTACTTAATCTGTATTTATCACGAGTTTTTATCAACAGTAACATTAATCCTGATCTAAAACCATTACACCCATTTGGTTGTTTAAAATTTTAATCAACAATTTCTAATTTGTTTAATTATAATTCTATGTTTTTTATATTTACTTCCAGATGGTGAGTTTTCCTGGAACTGGTTACCTTTGTTGCAGCTGTTGCGTCATCGAGGTCACGTGACTGGTGTGGCGCCCTCTAGTTTCTAGAACTATCATGTTCTTTCAGGTAATGCTTCTA
>NW_013678905.1:2589-9199 GCF_000517525.1 Limulus polyphemus | reverse complement strand
TCTATATCTGATTTCTCTTTGCCCTTATTTCAATAACACGTGTTTCGAACTTATCCGAGCAAAGTGTGGAAACAAAATTAACAAGTTTATCTTCACTCATCTCCTCTATTATTCTACGTAGGCTTAGTGAATTAGCAGTGATTTATTAGTTCATATCGGGAATATTAAAAGTACAAAAAACGTTAAAGTTCACATTAATAATTGTGTTTGATGTTTTAAGTTATTAATGAACATTAATAGGCAACATTTGAACTTTGTAACACAGCATAAAACTTCAGCTCAGTTCCGATCACAAAGTGACCTCAGGTGAGAAAAATAAAACTTATATCATGAAATTTTGAAGCTAGGGCCTCCTAGTGGTCTTAATAAAAACTTTGGTAATTATTTAGAACGCATAAGAAAATAGAACAATCTGTTTTATTTATCTAATACCCTCAACAAGAAGAACTGTTAACCCCCAACACACACGCACACACACACCTCCCGAGTGGCTCAGCGGCAAATTTGAAGGCTTGCAGAACAGAAGGGTTTCGATACTCGTTGTGGGCACATCACAGATAGCCAGTTGAGTAGCTTTGTGCTTAACAATAACTCAAAATCTCCAATAAAAATTACAGTTAATAATAATTAGTCTTAATTGTGAGTAACAGGTGAACTACAAAAAACTTCTATGATCATTCTTCCTTAGGTTATCGGTCTGATGAGCCCTGGTAATGAGGGAAAGGCGTCGTCGGCACTGGATCTGGAAAATGTAGTGTATTCGACATATTCTCCTTTGCTTTTATTATACGTTTTTAGAACTGACACATACCTGAAGAGGTGAGTTTGTAAAATGTTAATTATAACCTATCATGTCTTACAGTTTCCATGATTTTATGTCTAGTTATTGAGCTATACTGACCTCTGGAATGAACACTTTCGGGTCAAGCTCGGTAATGGAAGGCCAGATAATGTTTCGTTGAATTTCTAGAAGTCTCTCGAAGTTTTTCAACCATTTCATCTTATCGTCCAATTCTCCTGTTTTAGAAGGAAATATATAATAACAATCCTATTGAGTTGTGAGTTAACAGTCGTAAAGTTAAGACTAAAACCAGGATAATTCCCTACAACAGTATAATAAAAGCTGAGGTCAGAAGTCAGTAAAATAAAAGATTTCCTACGTAGGTAAAGTACAGTTGAAGTTAAAACATAGTGTTCCCTACGGCAATACAGTACAGTTGAGGTTAAAACATAGTGTTCCCTACGGTAATACGGTACAGTTGAGGTTAAAACATAGTGTTCCCTACGTCAATACAGTACAGTTGAGGTTAAAACATAGTGTTCCCTACGTCAATACAGTACAGTTGAGGTTAAAACATAGTGTTCCCTACGGTAATACAGTACAGTTGAGGTTAAAACATAGTGTTCCCTACGGTAATACAGTACAGTTGAGGTTAAAACATAGTGTTCCCTACGTCAATACAGTACAGTTGAGGTTAAAACATAGTGTTCCCTACGGTAATACAGTACAGTTGAGTTTTCCTCAACTTTACTGTACTGACGTAAGGAACACTATGTTACACCTCAACTGTACTGTATTGACGTAAGGAACACTATGTTTTAACCTCAACTGTATTACCGTAGGGAACACTATGTTTTAACCTCAACTGTACTGTATTGACGTAGGGAACACTATGTTTTAACCTCAACTGTACTGTATTACCCTAGGGAACACTATGTTTTAATACAGTACAGTTGAGGTTAAAACATAGTGTTCCCTACGGTAATACAGTACAGTTGAGGTTAAAACATAGTGTTCCTTACGTCAGTACAGTAAAGTTGAGGTTAGTGCCTGGATTATTATGTTTAATATAATTTGATTAATATAGAAGCAGTAACAAAAGTATTTTAACAAAAATTATGTATCACAGAAAGAACACACTTTTTAGTAGAACACACTTTATATAGAACATAAATAGTTTTAAATAAAACACAAAAATCGTTTAACCAAACCATCAACTTACGCAAAGAGTTTTCTTCCAGTTCAACGATATTGATAATTACATCTTTCTCCTGTTCATCATCAGTCCGCATCTCTATTTCCTTCAACAGTAAGGGTACTCTCATAATATGTTGAACAGGAGAAACTAAGAGATCGGTGAGTTGAAGTTTCTTGCAACGTAGGTCACGTGAACACCACTGTCAGAACAGAGTTCGTCAGCAATTTGTTAGGTTTATACAATATATGATCACGTTTCGTTTTCCATATTTACAAAACAAACTTACTACAGGGAGAATAGTAAATGTGTCGTCGTGTTTGAAACTTTAACCATTTGCAAGATTTTTTACATCAAACTGAAAATTAATGATTGCTGCTGTATATTAGTTAGTAAATATTGGTATTTAGGTTAGGGTTAGTTTTTATAAATCTAATTGGCCTTGGCAATAATCTTTTGGAACTGTTATTTCAAACCATCTGTGATTTGAAAATTCTACTAACGTTACGTTAGTTACATTTAAGAATCAGAGTTTCTTTATTCGTTTGGCACTTCGTTGAACAAAGCAGATATGCTTATTAAGTTTAAGTGAAGATTTTCGTTTTGTGCTGCCATCTACTGTTTTAAAAGAGAAACATTTTAACAAATGTATATCCAGGTTTTTGGATGTTTTGAAACAAAATACAATTTGTCAACAAATGAAAGTTCTAAAAAAATATATCTGTGTTAATTTTTCAGAGATATTTTGATATGCCATATGAACACATACGTCAGAACAAGGTTTTCAATTTATATTATACATTCTTGATTTCAGTCCGATTTTAGTGTTTTTATAATCACAAATCATTATTTTATACACTAGTGTTCAAGACAAAGTTTGTCCCTTTTAACTTTACTTCTTGCAGTTCAATGCCATGAATTAGGCTTAGGTGAGATTGTACTGACGAATATATTTCAGATTTGTTTGTTTAAGCGCAAAGCCAAACGGGGTTATCTTTGCTCTGTTCACCGCAGAGAATCGAACCCAGAATTTGAGTGTAAGACCGTTAAATTACCGCTGTCAAATCGAGGGATAAGTTTGGGGCTTTAATCGCTCCAGATCCATACCTCACCCATATCCATACCTCACCAGATCCATACTTTTGGTGATTAGTATACGTAAGAGTGATCGTATAAGCATGAAATCCGCTTAAAATGAGATCTGATTCATAATTAGCGAGGAATACAGAGTAGATATTGTGCTGATAGCGACCTCTGTAGGTTAACGTTCCATCTATTGTTTTCGGTTAATTGAGAAAATATCATGTCTTTAGTATATACGATGTTATATACGATGTTAAGAACAACTGATTAAAAGTAGGTTAATGAAATATATAGAATTGTTTGTTTGAGAATATTCTTCCAAATATACACTAGGTTTATCTGTGCTGCTTAACGATAGGCTAAATGGAAGATAGTTGATCAACAGTACACAATGTAAACCCTTGAGCTACTCGTGTCTGACTGGATATGACGGTCACTTTCATAGAGATGGTTAGGCCTCGTGAATGACCTGGTGGTTAGGTCGTAACCTGCAGATCGCGGATTCGAAACTCGTCACCGAATATGCTAGTCCTTTCACCTATAGAGACATTATAATGTGTTGATCAATCCCACTATTCGTTGATAATGAGTAGTCCGAAATATGGCAGTGGGTGGTGTTGAATATTTGCTTTCCCTCTCGTCTATCACTTCTAAATTAGGGACGGTTGGGGCAGATAACCCTCGAGTAGTTGAGTAGTCCGAAGTTTAACAAACAAACAATGCAGATAGGTGTATATTTCGAAGCCGTTTTAGAAACCTGAAGACAAATCTTGACCTAGAGATGACATTACTGAGGCTCTTAATGGTACTGACATTTACGATTCATTGTCTATTCTGAACGTTAGGTTGACACTTCCGGTACTAGCCATAAATTATTATTTTTTTCGTAGTTAATAAAATTTTCCAGAACTGTTGTTTCTGAAAGCGATGAAAGATATTTTTTATAGAAATTATATTTAAACTATTTAAGTTGTAATGAATATTTGAATAATAAAAAACACAACATTAGGCCTACATCTTTATTCGCCAGGGGAAGTCATGACTAGAAACTAAAGCGAATTTAGCGGACAGTCTGAAGGCTTATAACGCTCAAAAAAACCGCTTTTGATACTCCATAGTGGACACAGCAACAAAACAAACAAACTTTCGCCTTTAAAGCAGGATTTTGACGAGTTGGTAAAAAATATTCTTGATCCAGTGATTTTCTAGCATCATTTATATATATATTTCTTGTAACTAACTCTTTTCGTCAAAGTTGGAAGACTGCTTGAATTACTAGTTTAAAGCTGTTCACGGAATAACATTGTCTTAACATTGTAGACTTACTTTTTCAAACTCATTAAACTCCACTTGCCGCCTCAATGTCTCCAAATAATTCAAAGCGTTGATATAGTTAATGGTGTATCTGTGGTAGGCTTGACGTAGTGCTGTGGCTTTGGAACTCTATCAACAAGGCATCAAATAATAAATCTTAAATAAAATTATAGAAATACAGGGTGAGGCAAAAGTTACTGTACAATAAACTAAGTAACAAAATAATGTAGATTGTTTCTGGAAATGATAAAGTCAAGTAATAAAAATGGTAAATTAGCTGTTAGTGATATATCACAACAGTGAGTGATATGCTATAACATTATATCATAACAATGGGTGGTATATTGAGTGATATACCACACTATGTGTATACTATAACACTATATCATAACAATGGGTGATATACCACAATAGTGAGTGATATACTATAACATTATATCATAATAATGAGTGATATACTACAACAGTGAGTGATATGCTATAACATTATATCATAACAATGGGTGATATATTGGGTGATATACTACAACAGTGACTGATATGCTATAACATTATATCATACCAATGGGTGATATACCACACTATGTGTATACTATAACACTATATCATAACAATGAGTGATATATTGGGTGATATACCACAATAGTGAGTGATATACTATAACATTATATCATAACAATGGGTGATATAATTGGTGATATACCACAATATGTGTATACTATAACACTATATCATAATATTGGGTGATATACCACAACAGTAAGTGATATGCTATAACATTATATCATAATAATGGGTGGTATATTGAGTGATATACCACACTATGTGTATACTATAACACTATATCATAACAATGGGTGATATATTGGGTGATATATTGGGTGATATACCACAATATGTGTATACTATAACACTATATCATAATAATGGGTGATATACTACAACAGTGAGTGATATGCTATAACATTATATCATAACAATGGGTAGTATATTGAGTGATATACCACACTATGTGTATACTATAACACTATATCATAACAATGGGTGATATATTGGGTGATATACCACAATAGTGAGTGACATACTATAACATTATATCATAACAATGGGGGATATACCACAACAACAGATGTTACACCATAACACTATGTGATATAAGTAAAGAGTCTAGGAGTTAAAGTTAAATAAACCAAGGACCGAAGATAATGTACCTTTTGAAAAAGTTTCACAAGCACTTCTGTAGTTTCCGTCTCCGAGCACCTCGTGTTTTGCAGAATTAAATGTATGAATTCCTTACAAAAGGCGTAAGTGACCTGAATATTGGAAAAAGTACAAAATAACTGACATTTTAGAAGCACTCGGATTTGTCATCCGATAGGTGCCGCTATATTACAATAGAAGAACTTCTGACAACATTAAACATTTATTCTATAAAATGAGTTGAAATAATGCATTATAATTACGTTTGAAATCCTTCTTTACAACAATACATGATAATATTCACCTTGGAAACTCCTTACAACAATTTAAAATACTAAATGTATATTGTTTTAACTTTCAACCACAACAGTGAACCTGTGATAATTTATATGATAAATTAGGTAGTCGTAGTACTTAGTTTAGCCGCGGCAAAGCGGCTGATAGAATGGCTCTGGGTTTGTATATTGTTGTTTTTTTCAAGTACAAACATTTAGTTCACAGCTCCATCATCTCTTCACCAATTTCAGGTCTATTTACAGTTTTGGACCCAGGAGGTCAAACCCTTTCGATTGATGTATTTGATCACGCCCCAGGTCTCACAGATTAATTTACTCTAATCCTGTCTAAAATAATTTCAATTTGAGGGTAGGCTGGTAGAGATCCTGATGAGTAATATTAGCTATATTTTACTGCGCCAGTAATACCATAAAATATAACTTCTTATTAGTTGACTCACAACTAGTGACAGGGAAAGAAATCCATAAAATATAACTTCTTGTTAGTTGACTCACAACTAGTGACAGAGAAAGAATTCCATAAAATATTACTTGTTAGTTGACTCACGACTAGTGACAGAGAAACAAATCCATAAAATATTACTTCTTGTTAGTTGACTCACAACTAGTGACAGAGAAAGAAATCCATAATATATTACTTCTTGTTAGTTGACTCACAACCAGTGACAGAGAAAGAAATCCATAATATATTACTTCTTGTTAGTTGACTCACAACCAGTGACAGAGAAAGAAATCCATAAT
>NW_013678905.1:0-1672 GCF_000517525.1 Limulus polyphemus | reverse complement strand
CATAAAATATTACTTTTCACACTATATCTCATTCTTCTTTAACAGCAGTAATTTACCCATCTTTAATTGTTTGCTGTTTATCTGTTTATTTAAGTCTATTTTGGTTGCTTTGAGCCATTATCTTAAACATCCGAACAACTTAAATCTTCAAAACTTTTTAAATTTAAATTCCAGTACTTATTGTGCGTATTTTGGGACTACTTTTTGTAAAACTTACACAGCAGAGTTCGTCCAGATTACCAAACAGAACTTCAGGTTGAGCGAACATTACGTATCCTTCCACCTGTATCTTCTTCAGAGGTTCCATGAAAACCTGAAATATATTAGTGTTCATACACTAGATATTTGTTGAAGCTCTAAAGACTTGAAGTTAACATCAGCATTCTAATCTGACCTTAGAAAACATAATTCAGAGGAACGAGACATGAAATATACTTTTTAAATGAAAATCTTTTTACAAAAAAAACACGAGAATGATAAACTTACGTTTTTGAGCACCATTAAATGATCGTAGAGGAACATAACTTCACTCTGAAATAGGTCCCATAATGCCTCACGTCGCCTCAGTTCACCTTTGGTGAGAATCGATGTTCGGAGTTCTTCGTATGCTACTGTTAGAAAGGTGTCGTTAGTCTCGCTTCCACTGCTGCTGACAGCTACTTCATAACTGTAGCTGGAAGTGACGTCAGACGATTCTTGAACTGATCTGTAAGGACTTATTTCCGGACTGCTTTTTACAAGCTGCTGTTCTGAAGCGCTGTTTCCGACTCTCAGTTGCAACTGATTCGATTCGCTGGAGCTCAGAGTGCTCCCGAGCCAGTGGCTTGATCCAAATCCAGATCCCCATCCACTCGACATTGAGCTGGTTAGAAGCTGCTCTGACTCACAAAAGCCGTGTCGTAAGTCAGAACGTGACGGTGGAAGTGTGCTCACTGAAGACGTGGAAGACCAAATAGTAGACGAGGGGGGATCGGACCTGGAACGGGGCTCTTGGTGTTCTTGTTCAAACTGGCAAATAACTTCTGACCACTGCATTCCCTGAAGAAGCAAAACGAAACCATTAATAACTTCTGACCACTGCATTCCCTGAAGAAGCAAAACGAAACCATTAATAACTTCTGACCACTGCATTCACCGAAGAAGCAAAACGAAACCATTAA
The DNA here is from genome assembly GCF_000517525.1 of Limulus polyphemus. Lineage (NCBI taxonomy): Eukaryota > Metazoa > Arthropoda > Merostomata > Xiphosura > Limulidae > Limulus > Limulus polyphemus. Next base: position 512 of record NW_013678905.1, on the reverse strand, counting down.
TAACTTCTGACCACTGCATTCCCTGAAGAAGCAAAACGAAACCATTAATAACTTCTGACCACTGCATTCACTGAAGAAGCAAAACGAAACCATTAATAACTTCTGACCACTGCATTCACTGAAGAAGCAAAACGAAACCATTAATAACTTCTGACCACTGCATTCACTGAAGAAGCAAAACGAAACCATTAATAACTTCTGACCACTGCATTCCCCGAAGAAGCAAAACGAAACCATTAATAACTTCTTACATTACAGACTATTGTTACTGTTGTTAGCGCACGGCTACACAATGACCTATCTGTATTCTGTCCATCACAGAAGAATTGAATCTCGGATTTTAGCGTTGTAAGTCCCTAAACTTACTGCTGACCCACCGAGGTGACAAACTATTGTTGTTCTTAGCACAAAGCTACACAATGAATTACCTGCGCTCTGTCAACTGCAAGAATCAAATCCTGATTTTAGCATTGATAGTCTGTAAACATTTCGATGATCCATCAGGGGGGGGG
>NW_013678904.1:7306-9645 GCF_000517525.1 Limulus polyphemus | reverse complement strand
TTACTAACAAACAGTATAGACAAGCCCCCCAGTGGCACAGTGGTATGTCTGCGGACTTACAACGCTAGAAACCGGGTTTCGATACCCGTGGTGTGCAGAGCACAGATAGCCCATTGTGTAGCTTTGTGCTTAAATTACTAACAAACAGTATAGACAAGCCCCCCCCCCCAGTGGTATGCCTGCGGACTTACAACGCTAGAAACCGGGTTTCGATACCCGTGGTGTGCAGAGCACAGATAGCCCATTGTGTAGCTTTGTGCTTAATTCCCAACAAACAAATTTTAGAACAAAAGGTGGTAGATATTACACTAGTCTTCCAAAGGTATTCAGAGATGTATACAGTCATAGAAAGATATAATGTTACTTTCAAAATACTTTATCTTTATAAAGTGTAATTAACTTGAATATTGACCATACCAAAATATACTGGACATACGAGTGGAGTTGTCTATATTTTTAACCGACTCTCGTAAAATGTGAAATTGTTTAGACCGAGATAAACTGACAAATAATTAAATATTTCTTTGTTGAATGTTCTACTTGCTGCGAATTTATGTTCCTAAGTGCAATTCAATTAAGTTGATCTGTTGTAACATTAAACTTTCTACAGGACGAATACGATTTAAAATGCCTAGTTTATATAGTTTGAGATTGTTTTAACTTACCTAAGCCTACTTTGATAAGAAGTACGCCATTGTAGAAAGAGTAACAAATCCCATAGTTGAAGGATCTAAACTTTGATTAAAGAGAAAAATAGGCCTTACTTCAAATAATATCCAAACAAAATAGAAATTCTCTATGTTATATAAAGACTATTTTTGTTAAAAGATGTACTGTTGTAATAAAAATAGATCTCATTATATTAAACGCATAGAGAGCATATTACCTTGTTTCTTAAAGCACTTTGAATCTCGTTACTATTGATAGGTTGCGACTTTAACGTCAAAGACAAGTGGAAGCTTTTTGTTTGAGACACATAAATGCGATTGAGTTTCAGCAGGGAATAAGAACCCTAAATACATTCAAACTTTACCACCGCAGCTTACATACAATTATATTGAATTATTTGTTCAAACAGGAAAGTATCGTGGAAAGTTCAGAAGTAATCTGTTGGAGAAAAATACAGGATTTCTAGAAGAATACAAAATAATTCTAATCGCAGACGCCAAAATCTTAAGTTCAGTTGTTTTAGGCCTAACATTAGTTAAGCTTTTATTAAGTAGGCCTATATTCGATAAAAAGACAAATCAACACGGTAACTTGTGCACGTTTTTTGCTTTAGTTGATTTTAGGGCTAAACTTTAACGTATACTTAATACTGTCAATAAATCATTCTACGACCTAACGTTGGACCTTTTTAAAAACTTTGATAAGCTTTTAATATATCGTTGTACTAATATATATTTACATCCACCTTTTGTTTACACCCAATTAAATGGAGATTGGGACGTACGTTTTTGAAAGAATGAAATTAAAAGTACGTCTAGGCAATACGTTATTTAATGTAGAATACATATGATTATATTTGTGAATTTTGTTATTTCTTATCTAGTTGTGATTTGTAAATAATACCAAAAACATTTCAAAAGAATACGTCCGTATACAAAACTAAACGGGTGTGTTAATATTAATGCTTGAATGAAAGAAATCTGTACTTTTTTTTTTTGATGAAATGTTGATTTATTTTCAAAATTCGAGTGCCTGGCATAGCCAGGTGGTTAAGGCGCTTTGAACCCCCATCCAACCAAACATGCTCGCCCTTTCAGCCGTGGGGGTGTTATAAAGTAACGGTCAATCCCACTATTCGTTGGTAAAAGAGTAGCCCAAGAAGTGGCGGTGAGTGGTGTTGACCTTCCCTCTAGTCTTACACTGCTAAATTAGGGACGGTTAGCGCAGATAGCCCTCGTGTAGCTTTGCGCGAAATTCATAACAGACCAAAGTTTGAGCTCGTCTGCTTGTCTATCCTTTGCTAATGGTGGATATTGTTTTTTGTTTAGTTATTCAATTTAAATGGCATCTATACATTCTACTTAAATCATTTATGGATTATAAGTTAAGGCCATGCTCACCGCGACAGCAGCCAATACTTTTCAATAATTGTTAGCTTTGCTGTATGTTTCATCATTGTTAGCTTTTTCGTGTTGCTGCATGTTTCATTATTGTTAACTTTGATTCATGTTGCTGCATGTTTCATTATTGTTAGCTTTGCTGTATGTTTCATTATTGTTAGCTTTGCTGTATGTTTCATCATTGTTAACTTTGATTCATGTTGCTACATATTTCATCATTGTTAACTTTGCTGTATGTTTCATCATTGTTAGCTTTGCTGTATGTTTCAT
>NW_013678904.1:5180-6673 GCF_000517525.1 Limulus polyphemus | reverse complement strand
GCTGCATGTTTCACTCGAAGCAAATACTTCCACAACAGTCTACAGATGGTGAATGGCAGTTTAAATGTTGTGCACCAGAGCACCTATATCTGCGCCTAATTGTTTTAGCTCTAAATTTATTTCCTATCCCAGGGTTGTGAATAGAAGTTAAGTCTGATAAACTACATATCCTGAATACAAGTTAAGTCTGATAAACTAAATATCCTGAATACAAGTTAAGTCTGATAAACTACATATCCTGAATACAAGTTAAGTCTGATAAACTAAATATCCTGAATACAAGTTAAGTCTGATAAACTACATATCCTGAATACAAGTTAAGTATAATAAACCAAATATCCTGAATACAAGTTAAGTATAATAAACTAAATATCCTGAATACAAGTTAAGTCTGATAAACTACATATCCTGAATACAAGTTAAGTCTGATAAACTACATATCCTCTTATCTTCGTTAATACATTTCTTATTTGTCTGTTTTTATGTGTAACACTCCTTTTTTTTTTCTTTATTGTCCAAAAAATACATTCATACATAAGTACGAACATACTTAAAGACGAGCATACATACATCCATAATTACGAACATCCATACATACATAAATATGAATATACATCCATACACAAGTACGAACATACATAGATACATAACTACGAACATATATTCATACATTAGTACGAACATAGATTGTTTGTTTGTTTGTTTTTGAATTTCGCGCAAAGCTACACGAAGGCTATCTGCGCTAGCCGTCCCTAATTTAGCAGTGTAAGACTAAAGGGAAGGCAACTAGTCATCACCACCAACCGCCAACTCTTGGGCTACTCCTTTACCAAAGAATAGTGGGATTGACCGTCACTTTATAACGCCCCCACGGCTGAAAGGGCGAGCATGTTTTGTGTGACCTGGATTCGAACCCACAAACATAGATACGAACATAAGTACGAACATAGATACCTAACTACGAACATACATCCATACAATAGTACGAACATACATACATACAGAACAGCACCAGGTGATCCTAGAAGTCGACATCTTGTTGATTTTTTCCTAACGTCGATTTACCGACTCCAAAATAGATCTCCAAACTGCTTCGGAAACGTTTCCTTTAGTTCTCCTGTGATCCATAAATCTTTCCTGTAAGTCCAGAAAATCGTTCGATTGTTTAAATTTTTATTGGTGTAGTATTTTTGGACAAAGAAAGAAAAAAGAAGAAGATTAAGGTAGAAGACAGTCAGACAACACGTGTATTTCTAGAATGTGCCTACATTTTTACCTCTGTTTATTCGGTTCGTTTTGTGTTTATTTTAATAATACCACAAAATATTCTCAAGTACTATGTAATACTAAACACAAAATGTTCCCCCATTTCTATGAAAAAAGTGGGTGGGGTGGAGCTATCGTCTCTGGTCTGATCTAAATAATGATTTCAAGTTCACAGTACCAGAATGTCTTGTAATATATAGTGTCTGCGTACCAGAATGCGTGATGTG
>NW_013678904.1:2686-4524 GCF_000517525.1 Limulus polyphemus | reverse complement strand
GTTTAAATTAAATAGTGTGTAAGAGCTGTATATATATATATATATATATATAACTAGCTGGAGTACCCCGCCCCCCTGGACTTATATCTGGGTGTTCGTACGAAAAAATTAGAAATATGATGATTTTTGTATTACTAAAATCTGAAGTTGGGAAGTTTCTTGTTTTTCAAACAGCTGTTGTTTGTCCCTGTGTGAATGACTACCACTGTTCTAAGGACGTGGAAGTGGACTCAGAATCCGAACATGGTCTTTCAAGCGTGTGTGAAAGGTTGACAGTTCTATTTTATTATAACACTAGCTGAAGTTACGTAAATTCATGCTTAATGAAAGGTTATCTTGGGGCATGAAAAGTTGCTGCCCTTACATGTAACCAGATAAATCAACACCATGAAATAAAATACTTAGAAAACTCCTCCCCCTTCCCCGTAGCAGGCTTAGAACTTTCATTTTAAACAGATTCGATCCAATTGAGGGCTGTTTTAAAATGGCCAGGTTAGAAGAGTGTGAAGTAACTGTAAAAAAAACGTCCATAAAAATGAAACGTAAAATGTGAAACCACAATTTTGTATGTATCTTCCCATGGATCAAATGAACCTTCACACCAAATTGGGTGAAGATCCATCAACAGGGGGGCGAAGTACTGGTAAAAAAACCAAAATTCAAAACTGAAAATTTGTATGTACCCCCGCATGGACCTATTGAACCTCCATACCAATTTTGGTGAAGATCCATCTACGCCCTGCGAATTAGTTACACGGACATACAACAGGCAGTACCATTATATTTATATAGATTAATTGCAACGTTATAAGAAACACATTTCCGCTTTTATGAACAAATTTCACAGTAAAATATTGACCGAGCCACCATCCAAGAAAGTTTTTTTTATTATTATTATTATTATTTCTAGACAGTGAATTTCACGAATGTGGATTTATTTTGAGAAGAAAAATCAACTAACGTTGTGTTACTGACGTTATTTTTGCTTCGTTTTACTTTAGAAGTCGACCTTTATCAGTTGACAAAGTGAAAATTTATCGTAAGTTATGAAACATAAGAGAAATGTTTCGTTACTATTTTCTGAAGGATGAACAATAGCCGATTATATACGACAATTGCCATTTTTGTATCCAAAACGAAATCCTATTATCTTGGACTATAAAATCCTTTAGAAAGTAAAGCTGTAAAGTTTCCCAATAAATCATAAATCTGTAACTTACTTTTCTTATCAATCTTAGAGAATTGGGTTTTTCTAACACCCTAATCGCATAGGGTGATGAACGGACTGGTTGTTTCTCGGATTCTAATACTTCTAAAAGCTTTTACTGTTAAATAGTTTAAGTTGTTACGGTAGCTTCTATACGAAACATCCAAACTTAAAAATTACATTTCCATACTTGGTTGAAGCTACAAGATTACCTATGATTGTCTTCTTACTTGACACTAGATGGCGGATCGATCAAAATACTAACTCCATTTTAGTTTGTTCTTAATTTCGCGAATTTTTGTTATTACAAAAATAACATTCGTAAAGTTTGAAAAACCTTCACTTCTCTCGCATATAAGCCCCCCCCCCTCCAGTGGCATAGCGGTATGTCTGCGGACTTACAACGCTAGAATCCGGGTTTCGATACCCGTGGTGGGCAGAGCACAGATAGCCCATTGTGTAGCTTTGTGCTTAATTACAAACAAACAAACCAAGATTTGACGACGAGTGGTGTCGACTAGGGTTTCGATACACGTGGTGGGCAGAGCACAGATAGCCCATTATGTAGCTTTGTGCTTAATTACAAACAAACAAACCAAGATTTGACGACGAGTGGTGTCGACTAGGGTTT
>NW_013678904.1:0-2617 GCF_000517525.1 Limulus polyphemus | reverse complement strand
ATCGATACAAAATACTAACTCCTATTTTAGTTTGTTCTTAATTTCGCGAATTTTTGTTATTAACAAAAATAACATTCGTAAAGTTTGAAAAACCTTCACTTCTCTCGCATATAAGCCCCCCCCCCTCCAGTGGCATAGCGGTATGTCTGCGGACTTACAACGCTAGAATCCGGGTTTCGATACCCGTGGTGGGCAGAGCACAGATAGCCCATTGTGTAGCTTTGTGCTTAATTACAAACAAACAAACCAAGATTTGACGACGAGTGGTGTCGACTAGGGTTTCGATACACGTGGTGGGCAGAGCACAGATAGCCCATTATGTAGCTTCGTGCTTAATTACAAACAAACTCACGTATAAACATATATTTTGTGTAACTTTCGAACCAATTGTGCTTTCTAAAGAATATTTTAGTTGTTTCTAACAGGAATACGGTCAAGAAGGTGCGAAATTTTGCCGGTACTAAGGCGGTACTGAGTACCGGAACTTATTTTTCTGCTTTTTCGGATGCGTGTGCGTTACATTGTTCCGTCAGAAAGCATTTAGTCATTGACACTCAAATTGTCGTGTTTTTTTTTTTCATTATTTACAAGTACATTTTTTTTTTTCAAAAACAGATCCACTTCACCCAGCTGAATACATTTATTTTATATATTTTGTTTAAGAATTTCATCTCTGCGGTCAAGGGTTACTGTTAATCGTTTAATGTGCAAATATGAATGATGTTATTTGATTTGAATCTCCTCTTGAAAAACAAAACAGAAAAGACATACTGAAGCTTGAAATAATCTTCTTATTACGACAGCTATGTACATTAAAAAAAAAAAAAACAGATTTCTATTTATCTATCCCCCACTAGGAGAGCGGTAAGTCTACGGATTTACAACGCTAAAAATCAGCGTTCCGATTCCCCTCGGTGGACACGGCAGATAAGCCCGATGTGGCTTTGCTATAAGAAAAATATACAAAGACATTCTATTTATTTAGTGATTGATTTTTATCGTGTCTTTGAAACTTCTCGAAACCTTCGATAAAACACAGATTTGAATATTTTTTCGAATTTTTCTTATTCATTGTTTTAGCAAAACATGTATATATATGTGTGTGTGTATGGCAAATTAATATAAGTTTACAAAAATATTGTTTGGTCGGCAAGACTAATTCATATCGATTTTAAAATAAGGCAGTGTTTCAAATGTCAACAGAATTTGTTAAAACACACATTTATTTAATCAGGTTTGGTTTGTTTTGAATTTCGCGCAAAGCTACACGAGGGCTATCTGCGCCGTGCAGAACCCTAATTTAGCAGTGTAAGACTAGAGGGAAGGCAACTAGTCATCACCACCCACCGCCAACTCTTGGGCTACTCTTTTACCAACGAATAGTGGGATTGACCGTCACATTATAAAGCCCCCATGGCTGAAACGGCGAACATGTTTAATGTGACCGGGATTCGAACCCGTGACCCGCATATTACGAGTCGAACGCCCTAACCACCTGGCCATGCCGGACCTTATTTAAACAGAGAAATAGCGTTAAATTGTGGTTTAATTTAAGATCCCGAGTTGAAGGTTATCTTAATTTGAGTCAGAGTTTTTCCGTTTATTATTGTAAGTCTAATGATAAAGATACATAACCGTGTAAGGCTTATGTAGTTTCTTACGATTTATTCGGTACGCACTGAATGTAAATCTAGCAATCTTTCTTGAGTTTCAATAGAACATTAGTGCTCGGTTCCGAAAGGCGTTTAAACATTTATAATGTAAGTACCAAGCGTATGTTACGTAAGATGTTTCTTCTCCGCCGCAGTTCAGAATCACGATTTGCTTCGAAAATATCACTTTCATTGTGTTAACTCGGGGTTTATTGCAGATTACAGGGATTCTTTAGAGTTATTGCGATGCAAGCGGAAGAGAACGCGCTAGAGAAAAGGATACAAATATAGGTTAGATGTTAAAATATGGTTTTCTTCTTCATTCTCACCAGTCTAACGTTAGCACCATTTTAGGCCAAACGTCTGCTTATCTCGTATTGTAAAATCCCTAATATCTATAAAACCGCCATTTAAGGAGGACACTCGTGGCCTCTGAACGCTTTAGCTCGTCTCATAAAACCTCTCTCTAACAGTGATTTGCACCTAGAATCCTCCTTAAAGTCTCTGTAACGCAAGAGACTGTGAGTGATAAGTCAGCCCCGATATGTAAGGTGACACTTAACTCCTTGAAAAGCGAAATGTGATAAGCAAACTATAAGGAATTTACAATATATTGCATTGAGAAAGTAATATAAAAAACTAGAATATATTTCTTATATGTTTCTAATGCATTTATGTTCAGCAGTATGCAAAAACATTATGCAAAGAGCGGATAAATTCGCGCCACACAGAGAGAGAATTTACATAGCTGAATCCTTCGATGGCTCTGCGGTTAGCTTGAGGGCTTACAGTGCTTAAAATTCAGGGCTCGATTTCCTGTAGATCGTGTAGTTCAGCAACTGAATATTTAAGTTCCTTCTACTGGCGCTAACAGAAGCATTAGAAGCATTTCTATTTTCTTTGTATTTATTATATATTCTACTTATAACATTAAAAAATGATTCGAAAAATACACAGTTGGGTGA
>NW_013678903.1:5479-10199 GCF_000517525.1 Limulus polyphemus | reverse complement strand
TAAAATTGTTTGCTGTCCTAACTAATCGTTTATGATGTCAATAGAACCTGTCACATTATACAAATTACATATGTAGATGTTTAGTATAACATGCATTTCTCAGTTTGACAGCACTACGTGTATTTGTAGTCCATCTTAATAATAAGGATCTTATTTGTTACAAAATATGCAAAAATTTTGGCCAAAAGTGTACTTATATGCTCCAGATAACAAAAACAATAACATTTTAATAATAATTTTAGAATAAACAGCGCTATGTTTCAAGTATTTAAACAAACTTGATTTTACAATAAGTTAGCAATGTATTCCATGAAGAGCTTGAAATTATTTTTACCAACAAGCTAGAAGTATGTTCCATGGAGAACTTGGAATGATGATTTTTACAAGAAACTAGAAACATATTCCATGGAGAACTTGGAATGATGATTATTACATAAAACTAGAAGTATATTCCATGGAGAACTTGGAATGATGATTATTACAAGAAACTAGAAGTATGTTCCGTGTAGAACTTGGAATGATGATTTTTACAAGAAACTAGAAACATATTCCATGGAGAACTTAGAATGATGGTTTCTACAAGAAACTAGAAGTATGTTCCATGTAGAACTTGGAATAATAATTTTACAAGAAACTAGGAGCATATTCCATGGAAAACTAAGAACGGTGATTCTTACAAGAAACTAGAAGTATGTTCCATGTAGAACTTGGAATGATGATTTTTACAAACTACATGTATTTTTCATGTAAAACTTGGAATGATGATATTATAAGAAACTAGAAGCATAATGTGACGAACATTTGATGTGATGCAACACCACAGTAAGATTGGTAATAATTTTCATCTTGTTTTTCTTTATTGGACTTATATGGGATTCCAGTAAAAAGACCGAATAATAGAATTTCAACTACATACATTGCGTGTTGCGCGCCTCTATCGACTAGAACTTTCTCTGTTTTCCAGAACTCATCAAACTGGCTGAGTTACAACACGAAAAGCTATTAGTTGAAACGTTATATCTCTTAGTTATATTAACTATTTACGAGACAGCAAGTAAAAGAGTGCAACAGTAGAGAAATCCTCTACCTTTAAACGAGAAGAATACTGTATGAAAACCGAAACCTATATTTTACAACAAACTAGAGCTCTACAATCCTGAATAGTCAACGTTTGAATAGTAAGCTTAGCTGTAAGAAAGTCAGTTGTGGCATAGATAACGACAGTGTTATAAGTTATGTGTTAGCCAGAGGGAGCTGCGAACTTTTGATGATGTAATTTCACGTTAACCCTAGAAATATCTAGAAAAAGGGTCGATTATAAAAATATATCTTACAGCAATAGGATAAAACATCTAAGCTCTTCGTACTACTTAAAACAGATGTGACGTAACACGTTAACCTGTTACGTAATTATGACGTCAAATGATTAGCTGAGTATTGCAACGTAGTGATTATAAATAAAATAGTATCGTTAAAATTATGATATGATTAAAATTACTTGTAATAGGAGCTACGGGGTTTTTTTGCATCACAAAAATCATGTGCATGATAGCAGAAATCCTCTCTAGTACAATTTGCATCACGAAAATCATGTGAATGATAACAGAAATCCTCTCTAGTATAATTTGCATCACGAAAATCATGTGGATGATAACAGAAATCCTCTCTAGTACAATTTGCATCACGAAAATCATGTGGATGATAACAGAAATCCTCTCTAGTACAATTTGCATCACGAAAATCATGTGGATGATAACAGAAATCCTCTCTAGTATAATTTGCATCACGAAAATCATGTGGATGATAACAGAAATTCTCTCTAGTACAATTTGCATCACGAAAAATCATGTGGATGACAACAGAAATTCTCTCTAGTACAATTTGCATCACTAAAATCATCAGCGTTGCTAATTACATATATTTTTCTCACTTATACATATTAGAATGCATTGTTCCATCAGTTGGATTTCCTCAATACAATATTATTATTATTATTTCTCCATTATTAGTATTTTACCTTAAACCTTTATGTATAAGTTGTCTCGTATCTTAAGCCTTTCTGCATTATTAGTATTTTACCTTAAACCTTTATGTATAAGTTGTCTCGTACCTTAAGCCTTTCTGCATTATTAGTATTTTACCTTAAACTTCTATGTATAAGTTGTCTCGTACAAGGTACAAGACAACTTATACATAGAAGTTTAAGGTAAAATACTAATAATGCAGAAAGGCTTAAGCAGCCTTTCTACATTGGTTTTATTTTACCTTAAACCGTTATGTATAAATTGTCTCGTACCTTAAGCCTTTATGCATTATTTGTCTTTTAACTTAAACCCTTATGTATAAGTTGTCTTGTACCTTAAGCCTTTTTACATTGGTTTTATTTTACCTTAAACCTTTATGTATAAATTGTCTCGTACGTTAAGCCTTTATGCATTATTTGTCTTTTAACTTAAACCCTTATGTATAAGCTGTCTTGTACCTTAAGCCTTTTTACATTAGTTGTCTCGTATTTTAAACCTTTCTTAAAGTTTATTCAACTCCTACTTAACCTCTGGATTGTAACGCAGGCTTATATCGTAACTATCAATAGAGAATTAAAAAACAACTAGAAATTATTAGTTCATAATGTCATATGACTGTTAAGTGATATTAGGAATGTTTTCTCTTTGACTTAAAAAAAAACTGCTTTAATATCATTAAAATATAATAAAAAGTGTAGGTTCTGACGTCATAACTATCGCAATTTTTAAAATTCTGTGGCCCAGTCGCATTCGTTCATCTGAAGTTAACATCATTTTCCCATCATCTTTGAAGCCCTGTTCAGTTCAATCGACCACATTTGTCTTTGTGTGACGTCTTCAATATTTGCAAGTGAGCAGCTAAACCTGTTACATCCATCTCTGTGTGTTGTCGTAGCTATATGCAGCTCAGCCTGCTACATCCATCTGTGTGTGGTTTAGCAGCTACGTGCAGCTGAGTCTGCTACACCCATCTCTGTGTGGTGTCGTAGCTACGTGCAACTAAGCCTGCTACATCTATCTGTTTATGACATCGTAACTACGTGCAGCTCAGTTTGTTACATCCATCTGTGTGTGGTGTCGTAGCTACGTCCAGCTCAGCCTTTTACATTCACATGTGTGTAACGTCTTAACTACCGCCATTTTAACTGTCAGCCTGCTTGGTCTGTTTGTGTGTGTCTTCACCAAAGACCAAACTTTTATCCTATCTAAAGTATAAGAACGCTAACATGCATAGTGGTTTATAAGATGATTTCTAGTCAGTGTCAATGGTTAAGAGAGAAGTAAGCAGAGGTTTGTATTTACTCGTTCATTCTTCTATTTCTAGTGTTTCTAAACGTGGAAGTTCTTTAAAGCACATGTCAAAGGCTACAAGTACTTATGTGTAAGCGAACATGTCAAAGGTTACAAGTAGTTATGTGTAAGCGAACATGTCAAAGGTTACAAGTACTTATGTGTAAACGAAGGGAAGGGTATGTACACACGTTACAGTTAGCAGTTTTAGGTGGACGTTATAGTTAGCAGTTTTAGGTGGACGACCTAAAACTGCTAACTATAAGGACGTTATAGTTAGCAGTTTTAGGAACACATTACGTCCTACATTACACGTTACAGTTGGTAGTCTTGGAGACTCGTTTCCAATTTGAAGCACTATATACTTAGATCAGTTGATCTATCACTTGGCTCTACCCCATGATACACTATACCGCGGTGTGTGTGTGAAAACACTTAATTATATATTCATAAGTACCAGAACAGTTTTGTAATTAGTTAATTTTGCATGTAATTTAACAGAGTTTGTGAACCACTGCTTGAAGAGGCGTTGCCTCTGAAGTATACGTAAACAACAAACGTGTAAACGACGACGCTAGAGGTCTATCACAAACATTTTTTTTCGAGAATTACCACCGAGACAATCTGTACTGAAACGACGTCCGTTGCATTATTATAATTTATATATATTAAGAATTTTTATTTCGTTTTATTATCGTTGTCAATAATAAAATATCTAATATAAAAAGACATCTTAAGAGTATATAGAACATTGTGATAAGGATGGTTACTTAGGATTTGTTTGCTTGCAGTTAAGCACAGAGCTACACAATAGGCTACCTGTGCTCAGCCCACAAAGAGTATCGAAACACAGTTTCTACATTTGTAATTCCGCGGACACACCGCTGTGCCTCTGTCTTATGAATTTTAAATTTATTTTCCCATTTACTCTTAAACAGACCACCACGCCACTGTCGATCCAAACTTTCACTAAACGCTGTTTACTTTTAAACGGACCACCTCTCTACTGTTAATCCAAACTTTCACCAACCACTGTTTACTTTTAAACAGACCACCACGCCACTGTCGATCCAAACTTTCACTAAACACTGTTACTTTTAAACGGACCACCTCTCTACTGTTAATCCAAACGTTCACCAACCACTATTTATTTTTAAACAGACCACCTTTCTACTGTTAATCCAAACTTCCACAAACCACTGTTTACTTTTAAACAGACCACCACTCAACTGTTCAACCAAACTTTCACCAACCACTGTTTATTTTTAAACATACCACCACTCAACTGTTCAACCAAACTTTCACCAACCACTGTTTATTTTTAAACAGACCACCATTCAACTGTTCAACCAAACTTTCACCAACCACTGGTTACTTTAAAACAGACCACCATTCAACTGTTCAAC
>NW_013678903.1:2112-4527 GCF_000517525.1 Limulus polyphemus | reverse complement strand
CAGACCACCACTCAACTGTTCAACCAAACTTTCACCAACCACTGTTTATTTTTAAACAGACCACCACTCAACTGTTCAACCAAACTTTCACCAACCACTGTTTATTTTGAAACATACAACCACTCAACTGTTCAACCAAACTTTCACCAAACACTGCTTACTTTTAAACAGACCACCACTCAACTGTTCAACCAAACTTTCACCAAACACTGTTTACTTTTAAACATACCACCACTCAACTGTTCAACCAAACTTTCACCAAACACTGTTTACTTTTAAACATACCACCACTCAACTGTTCAACCAAACTTTCACCAAACACTGTTTATTTTTAAACATACCCACCACTCAACTGTTCAACCAAACTTTCATCAACCACTGTCACAGAGCTTGCATAGAATTTAGGCTTAGCGGTACGCGTGTGTGCTTATCACAGTGAAATTCGAGGTTCAATTACTGACGGTGAATAAGCACAGATAGCTCATTATGTAACTTTTTGCTTTTTGCTTAAAATAAACAAACAAAGACTCGAGATCCACAAAACTGTAGTAATTATCGTTGACATCTGGGATTAACTTAAAGTTTAACTCCTTTTGGATTCTTATTGAAATATTCCAAAACCAGTTTTTACAAATATTTGGAATCTTTAATGACACACAATTTTCTATCATTCGGAAATTTTAACTCTTAAAAAAAACGAAGTTAAATTAGTCGTAAATTGGTCAAATAAGATGATTTTGTAGCAACTACACAGGCGACATCTGAGTCGTAAGAGAAATTCGAGGCTAGGAGTTATTAGAAGGCCAAAAAATGTTGTAAATTTGTAATTTTATAATTGTTATGTACGTGATGGGAAAGGAATCTAGTAACCTCAAAATGTGCAGTGTAGCACCTTTGTAATAATTAGTACTATTAATCGTTAGTGATACCCGATGCCAAGGCTATTTTGTTTTGAAAGTTGGCACATGCTTTGAATATTTATTAACTTGTTTTCAGAGTCTTTTGTTTTGAGGGTTTGTCCTTCAATTATGTATGTGCAAGTAAATATTAATGTATTGTCTCCCCTTGAGTCTGAGGGCTTATAACGCTAAGAATCGTGTTTATATATCTGCGTTGGGCACAGCACAGATATCCCATTTGTATAGTTTTAGGCTTAACATCAATCAAACAAATAAAAACTACCAATTTAGGTCGCAAACAAAAGTAAGTGAGCCTGGTTGTGGCTATAATTAATTAAATACCTGTCTACTGGACAATGGTCGCACCAGTGATTGAAACTTCGTAACTGTTCTGAAAAGAAATATTCCTTACCGTAAAAACTGTAACTTGTTATAAAATAATACTTAATCAGTAAGCAAACCCAAAACGAAACTATTAAATTCATTATTATTACTTATAAGGGTTAGAATGCATTATTTCATCAGTTGAGTACCCTAGCTATTAACGATATTATCGGCCGTAAACCCAATAATACTTCACAAGGTTTGACCAGCTTACGAGGCTTAGGGTAGTCGCAAATCCATATACTAAGCTAATAATGGAAAATAATCTGTGTAATAAAAGTATAAATTAATAAGAAATTTTAAATGATAAAAATTGATTCATTGAACGAATCTGTTAATTAAAGTAACATTAAAGACAGAATACAACATGATTCACTTATAGAACGCATAAACATTATAGCCGTTAGTTAGCTTCAAGTATCATCGTAGATGATAATGGTGGGAAAATGACGTTCACTTCCTGTCATCTTTTTTATTTGATTTTGATTAGTCAGAATCTTATTTCATTGCCGCTTAGATATGCTTGTAAGTTATAAGTTAAATATGAAAATGAGTCAAATATTTTGATATACCAAACAACAAGAGAAAAACATTCGGACAAAGAATAATATCTATTATTAATTATATCAATCAGAAGACATCGATCGCATCCATTTTAGTTTTCATCTTACAATTGAAAATATTTTGAAATATCAGTATCATGATTCATAATAGGGATCGTAAGGAATTGCACAAAACCCTAATAGAACGTTCGGGCAAAAAGCACCTTAAAGAGTAAAGATTCAGTTCAAACAATACTTTAAATCCTGCAGTCTTTGTCTAAACTAGATTTCGAATTGAAGACAATTAGAACTATTTTACTAGAAAATGGGTGTCCAGAAAACGTCATCAATCAAATTATTTCAAGGAAAATTCGAGCTTCTCAACTGACCCAAAATTTGGTCTTAACAAGTGTCCTGTTTACTTAAAACTACCACGGATTGGTAACATTTCAAACAAATTTGAAAAACAATTGAAAACGGCCATTACTAAATGTTTTCCTGCAGTGAACCCTTACTGTGCTTATTCCACACGTAAGTTGTTGCCTGCAACACACAAAGATGCGATACCTACCACACAGAAAAGTATGGTT
>NW_013678903.1:0-1156 GCF_000517525.1 Limulus polyphemus | reverse complement strand
GGGTCTGGCGAAAGGCTTCAGCAGATATTTCCTTCCCAACATCTCAACCAACAATTGGTCCAGTTATCAACGCTATTTTCAAGTTTTGAACAGCTCCACTTTCAAGATCTACGTATCTACACGCGCCGATGTTTCCATTTATCAACGTTATATTTTAAGATCTGTGCAAGAACTCAGCTAACAGATGTTTCCGCATATAGAAGCTATCTTCAAGTTTTGCTACTACTAAATCCTTGTGACATATGCAGTAAATGATGCCCGGACAGATAGGGTTAATTTCAAACCTCTGAATAGAATGAATTACATTTCTAAATTTAAAGATAGTTCATTGTATGTCTTTGTGCTTATCAGATAAACAAACAAAAATACATCTAATGTTGTTGATGAAGTTGGATCCCTAGTAGCCCATCGGTAACTCTGCAGGCTTACTACGGTAAAATTCAATTTTAGATACTCGTCGTGGGCAGAGCACAGATAGCCCATTGTGTTGCTTTTTTTTGCGCTATAGAACAACTGAAACAACTGTACTAGCTGTAATGCTAGGATCTACTACTAGAGGGCTAGAAACTACACTGCGGGAACATGCAATTCTATCTAATGACGACAGATATAATGTAAAATAACATGTCATACGTGGTTGCAACATATAAGTAAAGAATGTCCATTTTAAGATTATGCCAAGAAGCAACAACGAAAGCAACTGACATAATAATGAAACTGGTTCAGCCATGAAGCCGTTTTTCAAAATGGTTCAGCCACAAAAGAAGATACCGGTCATTAGTTTCTTAACCTGCGAAATAAATGGGAGAATATATATGTATTGTTTTTTTCTCAACCATGGAACTGAATGTAAGAATATGCCTGCTGAACTTGTTCTCAACTTACTTTAGAACTAACTGTGAAAATATACCATGGAATTAAAAATCAATTGTAGATTTTACTCTGAACAAATACATTTAGGCTCGTTTTTAACTTGTAAAATTACCGTGAGAATGTTACTGTCGGTTTGTTTCTAAACTGTAGAAATTACCGTGAGAATGTTACTGTCGGTTTGTTTCTAAACTGTAGAAATTACCGTGAGAATGTAACTGTTGGTTTGTTTCTAAACTGTAGAAATTACCGTGAGAATGTAACTGTCGGTTTGTTTCTAAATCAA
>NW_013678902.1:6077-9760 GCF_000517525.1 Limulus polyphemus | reverse complement strand
CGAATCCTCTAATTACTAGAATGCATTATTTCATTTTTAAGGTATTCTACAATGAACATACCAATATCATCTCCAAAGTTTTTTGCAAGTTTAGCAGATTTAATTTTGTCTTATGACTATATACTAAGTTAACAATGCATAAACGTCAAATTCAAAAGTCATACCAAATGTTTAAAATTATGTTAAAAATTATAGCAAAAAATTAATGAAATATTAATTCAAGATTTGCATGGTTTGATGTAAATTCCTTTCTCATCATTAATGGCCTAAAATACGTTAAGTATTTGAATAATATATTACTATGCCGTCACGACTAATTATTCAACGGATAGCTGGTAAATTAATTTTTAATTTTTCTTCTCCTTAATACAATATGTAATCCTTCCTTTCGATCCCTTGTAATTATTTTCGTTAAGTATCTTTCAGGCCTTTTATTCACCGTTTGGCTAATTATTTATTTCCCCTCTGTCCCCCAGTAGCACAGCGGTATGTCTGCGGACTTACAACGCTAACATCCGGGTATCGATACCCGTGATGGGCAGAGCACAGAAAGCCCATCGTGTAGGTTTGTGCTTAATTACAAACAAACAATTATTTCACCCCTGCTAACAAAAAACTCGATCACACTCTTCAACCTCCATGGCCAAAAGAAGTTTAGCTGATCTAATCTCCATCACTATTAGATAGTTGTACTGAAAATGGGATACCAGGAATCAACAGATATAAAGTAATACTTGTGTCGTATAGTATTTGTCGCTCAAATGGCCATTTTCAAAATAACAATTATCAAGGTATATAACGCCTCATACCAGATTATTAGGTAGATATTGTGAAGTTACATTATACTTACGCTGATAATAATTTATACGACCAATACTTTCGAAACTGATTACTTGTTTTCCATTATACACTACGCGACAATTTCATTCTAGACTGTGATGTATCCATAATTTTCTTATGAGACAGTTTCTAGGGGAAATTCAAATACTTCCTTTCGTCTATAACTGAAATTTTTTTGTTGATCAAGAAAGTTATAATTATAGTTTCGATTTTATTAATCTATTTTCTAAGTCTACTAAATGCCCCATTAGATTCCTTTGTTCCAAACTCTAGAGTAATCCTACCAGAAACTTTCTCTCTAAACCATAACATAATTAACTGCAGTTCCAGCAGTTTCAATTATTCTTTTTATTTTACACATGTTATTGGCAAATATAATTAATGTAGAGAACTTGCATTGATTAGAAGATAATATTGATTAACCTTTTAGTAGTAACCCGATAGTGCATTAAATATTTTTGAACCAACTGAACGAGAACCAGGAATTAACAGCCAGACCGATAAATAACTTAAATAATATGATATAATTTATAATATGTTTAGTTGTAAATTCTCCATAAATAACTTAAAGTATAAAATTGTGTATTAGATTATCTGAAGACAATCATATATATAACACTGACATAAACATTAACAATGCGTGACTTAAATCCTCAAATTCAGAAGTTTGTGTATTTCGGGTAACAAATGAACAACCCATATTGCTTCAACTGTGATGAACGATCACACTCTTGCAGTTGTTCTTATTGGCTACATGTGACAGTCTTGTCTACTGGTTTCAAGAGGTTGTTTGTTACATCACTTTATGAAGCACGTGCACACCGAAAATGCCTGGTGACCAGTTTCCTTACTTCCTTCATTCGCCCGTTGGCCAATCATTTTGTTTGACCTCTGCAAAAGGCAACTCCGTCGTTAACTTCAACCTCTGTGACCTTTAGCGTTTCAGCGGATGCAATCTTGTTCACAATTGGATAATCCTGAAGTATAAAGCTGACCAACAGTGCTAATTTCTGTTCATTTTGTTAGTATCTTTCGTTTGAAAAAGTTGAAGACGGATAGACAAGTAAAGTGTTAAGCTTGCGACAGCAATATTCACAGAAAGCTCCTGAATTATTTTAACGTAAGAAAAACATTTCATGTGTTTAATGTGTATTTCATGGAATATGTTACTTATTAATGTTTATAAATGTGTCCTAAGCATACTAAACGGCTTATAGTTGCGAGCGTAATGGATCCCCAGCGCCCTTTGCACAAAAATTTATGATGTCTTCATAAGGAATAGCACGAATAACGAAAGATGACCATCATATTTTACCTAAATAATCAGAGAATTAATATGCTTCTAAAGCCGTTTCTGGAAGGAACTGATAAACATTAAACAGGTAAATAATTATAATCTACATAGATTATGTGAATGTTACGAAAACGGGAATATTTTAACTAAATAGTCACAGCGAGTTCATATGCCTTTAAAGACGTTTCTGCAACGGTTTAATAAATATGAAATACGTAAATTGTCATAATTTACATAGATAATGTGAACGTTTCTCTATTATTTTAACAGGAATTTAACAATCGACAATATGGAAAACAACTCAGCGAGTGAAAAAGTATCGACAGTTCGATAGATGCAATACTTCTGTCTTTTGTGCACATATGAAACTGACAGAAAAAACAGTATGAAACGCCACTGTTCATCAATGCGTGAGCACAGTTTGAAGATTCTAGAATTTTGTGGAGAACATTCTTTTAAATAAGCTGCTTTGCATTCCCACATGAATACCTTACAAAAAAGGTTATATTTGCAACTTGTGTACACGAAGTTTTTGCCGAAGAGCTCTACTGAGACGTCACATGAGTATCCACAACGGGTTAAAAATTTTCGTGTGAACTTTGTATTTATGCTACCAGTCACAAAAGCATCTTGGATAGGCATAAGTTTCGTATCTACGGAATACTAGAGAAGAAACATCGAAAAAGGAATTCCGTGTCCAAATAATCAGGAGCGTCTTCATCATCGTCTCTGGGTTTGTCTTCTGGAGAAGAGGAAAGCAATCGTGGGAATTTTATCAAAGTATCCAATTATCAATCCATTGTATATACACCAGAATTTCTAGACTCTACTTATAAAGAACCAACATTTACAATGGCAGAAGATGTTAACATAGTTGAAACTCAAGGAACAGACAGGTTTTCTCCAACAAAGGAAAACATCCGATTGTGTTGGTTTCCTTATAAATGTTTTGAATGCAACAGCGTTTTTAAAAAGCGGTCAGACTACATATTTCACTGTGACCAGATGCACCCACCACGAGACGCCTTCGATATGACACTCATTCATGCAGCTTTGAGAGATGGTCAGCAGTTTCTAGAGAAACCTTTGAACTTGGTTATTCATCCTCAACGGGAACCATTTTAATTTATAAAAGCTTGTAATCTTAATAAAATTCTTAAGTATGATTTGGTCTAAGTAATTATTTATTAAAGTAAGATATCTAACTTTCATTTTGAAATTACTCTTTGCTACTTTAATCATTGTTACGTGTTATAATTTCAAATGGTCTGAAATTGAGTTAACTTGTAATTTAGATTTAGTAGTTAAATTGTATCCTGGATTTAGTAGTTAAGTAAAGACGCATAAATACTGAGTTTATGATATTTGCCAACAAGATTGATACACAGTTTTTTTTCAAATATGTTTTAATATACACACAACAATACAATTTACAATAACAGTTATTACAAATAGTAATTACAAACATGATTTATAAACAAAAGTTTAACAAATTTACAAGCAATATAAAGTTATTATTCTAGTCTAGAACTTCACGATGAGCGAGGTA